>NC_057711.1:45963690-45970950 GCF_004010195.1 Chiloscyllium plagiosum
TGACGAAACCATGTTGACTATCTGAAATCAAATTGTTGCTTGCTAGATGATTATAAATCTTATCTCTTATAATCCTTTCCAAAACCTTTCCTACAACAGAAGTAAAGCTCACTGATCTATAATTACCTGGGTCATCTCGACTGCCCTTCTTGAACAAGGGCACAACATTTGCAATCCTCCAGTCCTCTGGTACCAAACCTGTAGACAATGACGACTCAAATATCAGAACCAAGGGCTCTGCTTTGTCCTCCCTAGGTTCCCTGAGAATCCTCAGATAAATCCCATCTGGCCCAGGGGACTTGTCTACTTTCACTCCTTCTCGAATTGATAACACCTGTTCATAACTAACCTCGATCCTTCTAGTCTGATATCTCGTACCTCATTCTTCTCCTCTACAATATTCTCCTTTTTCTGAGTGAAAACCAATGAGAAATGTTCGTTTAGCACCTCTCCAAACTCCACAGGGTCCACACTCAACTTCCCACTTCTGCCTTTGACTGGCCCTATTCCTACCCTAATCATCCTTTTATTCCTCACATACCTATAGAAAGCTTTAGGGTTCTCCTTTATTCTATTTGTTAAAGACTGCTCGTGTCCTCTCTTTGCTCTTCTTAACTCTCTCTTTAAATCCTTCCTCGCTGATCTATAACTTTCAAACGCCTCATCTGAACCATCTTGCCTCATCAACACATAAGCATCCTTCTTCTTAACAAGAGATGCAATTTCTGTAGTAAACCACGGTTCCCTTACTCAACACATAAGCATCCTTCTTCTTCGTAACAAGAGATGAAATTTCTGTTGTAAACCACGGTTCCCTTACCTTATCACTTCCTCCCTGCCTGACAGGGACACACGTATCAAGGACACGCAATATCTGTTCCTTAAACCAGCTCCACATTTCTATTGTCTGCATCCCTGCATTTTGCTACCCCATTCTATGCATCCTAATTCTTGCCTAATCGCATTATAATTGTCCTTATCCCATCGATAACTCTTGACCTGTGGCATGTACCTATTCATTTCCATCGCTAAACTAAACATAACTGAATTATGGTTACTCTCTCCAAAGTACTCACCTCCAACTAAATCAAACACCTGGCCTGGTTCATTGCCAAGCACCAGATCCAGTGTGGCCTCCCCTCTTGTTGGCCCTTCGACATACTGTGTCAGGAAACCCTCCTGTACACATTGGACAAAAACTGATCCATCTGATGTACTAGACTATAGCATTCCCAGTCAATGTTGGGGAAGTTAAAGACCCCCATAATGACCACCTTGTTCCTTTCACTCTTACCCAGAATACTTTTGCTAATCCTCTCTTCCAGCCTCCCTGGAACTCTGCGAAGGCTTATAAAAACTCCAAGCAGTGTGACCTCTCCTCTCCTGTTTCTAACCTCAGTCCACATTTCCTCAGAAGTTGAGTCCTCATCAAAAGTTCTCTCAGCCACCGTTATACTATCCTTGACTAACAAGGCCACGCCTCCCCCTCTTCGATCACTTTGCCTGTTCTTAATGGAAGATCTAAACCCTGGAACCTGCAACATCCATTCCTCACCCTGCTCTATCCATGTCTCCAAAATGGCCACAACATCGAAGTCCCAGGTCCCTATCCATGCTGCAAGCTCACCTACTTTATTTCGGATACTTCTGGAGTTGAAGTGGATACACTTCAAACCACTTCACTGTCTGCCAGCACATTCCTGTGACCCTGAAATCCTGTCCCTGTCCTTCCTACTCTCATCCTTCTGTGTACTGAAACTACACCTCCTGTTCCCATCCCCCTGCTGAGCTAGTTTAAACCCACCCGAACAGCACCAGCAAATTTCCCACCCAGGATATTAGTACCCCTCTGGTTCTAGTGAAGACTGTCCTGTTTGTACAAGTCCCACCTTTCCCAGAATAAGCCCCAATTATCCAAGAACCTGAAATCCTCCCTCCTGCACCATCCTTGCAGCCACATGTTCAGCTGATATCTCTCCCTATTCCTTGCCTCGCTATCACATGGCACGGGTAACAAACCAGAGATAGCAACTCTGTTCTAGCTCTCAGCTTCCACCCTAGCTTTCCCTGAAATCCTGCCTTACATCCCTAACCCTCTTTCTACCTATGCCGTTGGTATCTACATGGACAATGACTTGAGGCTGGTCACCCTCTCCCTTCAGGACCCAAAGATACGATCCGAGACATCACGGACCCTGGCACCTGGGAGGCAACATTCCAACCATGAGTCTCGTTTGTTCCCAACAAACCTATCTGAGCCTCTAACTATCGAGTCCCCAATGACTAACACTCTCCTTTCCTTCTGTGCAACAGGGACAGGCTCTGTACCAGAGACCTGGTCCCCACTGCATACCCCTGGTAAGTCATCCCCCTCAACAGTATCCAAAACGATATACATGTTTTTCAGGGGAACGACCATAGGGGATCCCTCCACTGACTGTGTTTTCACCCTTCGAACAGTCACCCAGCTTTTTTCGTGCCTCAGAGTAACTACTTCCCTGTAACTCTTATCTATCACAGCCTTTGCCTCCCAAATGATCCGAAGTTCATCCAGCTCCTGCTTCAATTCCCTAATGGTCTTAGAGGAGCGAGAGTTGGGTGCACTTCCTGCAGATGTACTTGGATGGGACACTAATGGCATCCCTCACCTCAAACAGCATTCAGGAGGAACATTGCTCTCCCTGCACTGCAATCCCTGCTAGTCCCCTTATCACAAAGTAAAAAAGAAGAGACGCTTACCTGATATGTCCCTGATCTTTAAGGTTAGGAAGTTAGTTGGGTGGGAGACCATACAAAGGTAGGGTCTCAGGTTGAGGAAACATTGACGTATAGCTGGATGGAAATCAAAATAAGAAGTCCCTCCTTTTCCAGAAACCTCTGCTCTCTGACTTCAAATTTAAAAGCACATTAGACTAAGGAAAACCAATGTATGTTATCTACCTGACCATCAAGAAGGCCTCTGACAAGGTGCCACACAGGAGGCTACTGAGTAAGATAAGGGCCCATGGTGTTACAGGCAAGGTGTTAGCATGGATAGAAGCCTGGCTGTCTGGCAGAAAGCAGACAGTGGGAATCAAAAGGCTCTTCTCAGAGTGGCAGCCAGTGACATGTGATGTTTTGCAAGGCTTAGTGTTGGGGCCACAACTTTTCACTTTATACATTAACAATCTCGATGAAGGAACTGAAGGCATTCTGGCGAATTTTGCAGATGATACAAAGATAGGTAGAGGGACAGGTAGCGTTGAGAAGGCAAGGAGACTGCAGAAGGATTTGGACAGGTTAGGAGAATGGGAAAAGAAGTGGCAGATGGAGTACAATATGGGAAAATGTGAGGTCACGGACGTTGGTAGGAAGTATAGAGGCATGGATTATTTTCTAAATGGAGAGAAAATTCAATAGTCTGAATAGACTTGGGTGTTCTAGTCCAGGACTCTCTCAGGGCAAACTTGCAGGTTGAGTCAGTAGTTCGGAAGGCAAATTCAATGATGGCATTTATTTTGAGAGGACTTGAATTTAAAAGCAAGGATGTACTTCTGACACTCAATAAGGCTCTGATCCGGCCACATTTGGAGTACTGTGTGCAGTTTTAGGGCCCCGTATCTCAGGAAAGATGTACTGGCCCTAGAGCATGTTCAGAGGAGATTCATGAGAATGTTCCCAGGAATAAACAGCTTAACATATGAGGAACTCTGGGTCTATACTTGATGGAGTTTAGAAGGGTGAGAGGTGATCTAATTGGAACTTACAGAATGCTGAATGACCTGGACAGAATGGAAGTTGGGAAGATGACTCCATTGGTACAAGAGACTAGGACTTGAGGGCACAGCCTTCAAGTAGAGGGAAGACCTTTTAGAACAGAGATAAGGAGAAACTTCTTAAGCCAGACTGCGGTGAATCTATGGGATTCACTGCCACAGAAGGCTATGGAGGCCAGGTCATTGAGTACATTTAAAATGGAGTTAGATAGGTTCTTGATTGTAACAGGGATCAAGGATTACAGGGAGAAAGTGAGAGAATGGGGTTGAGAAACTCATCAGCCATTATTGAATGGAGGAGCAGACCAGATGGGCTGAATGGCCTAAATTCTGTTCCTATGTCTTATGGTCTTATGATTGAGCTGAAGGATTAAAGTTATGTTTCCTCCTCTCTTTTTACCCTGCAGGTGATCCTTCAGACCTCCCGGCACCAGGAACTTTATGTTATATGTCCTAACGTTTCTATTTCCATTCAGACTCTCTTGCCCATTTGCAAAATATATTTTGTTGTTTGCTGTGTTAATATGCTACGTAAGTTGTGTTTGCAGCAATTTTAAAATATAGCCCTTTCAAGATTTACATCATAACCGAGGTCAATTACCAACTGCAATGGGATCTTGGGAAAAAAAGTATGGTAATCATTACATCACGTCACTGTTCACTTTATATTGCCAAAGGATTTCTAGGATATGCATGGGGATGAATTAGGAGGGTGTGTTCACAGGTAACACACCTCAATTGTTGGCATTAATTTAACATTTACAGGTTTCCATTAGTGGCCAGGTATGAAGGCTATCCATAGACTTTCCCCCATTGACTTAATTTTGGCAGACAGGGTTGGATCCCCAACCTCACATCTGACTAAGTGGCCCCCTTCTCTAAACTTGCCGTAGAGGAAGGCACAATAGTTCAGCTATTAACTCATCTTTCTCTCTCCAAAGATGCTGCACAAGTATTTCCAGTACTTTCTTTTTTATTCTGGATTTCCAGCAGCTCGGTATTTTGTTTTTGATTCAACTACACGTTTTTGTGATATGATTCTGAGTATAAGAAATGCTCGTTATTCCAGATCGCTTCATGTGAATAAGGATACAATGATGTGCTCTTCATGTCATTGTAGACTGACTCCTCTACCATAGTATAGACTGTTTAAAAAATAAGTTGAACATCACCTGTGCACCTTGTGTCCTGTACTTGCCCTAGATTTCCACAGGAATTCAATACATTTGGACAGGAAACAGTATAATGACATATTGGAATCAATCACAGGCAACACCAGAACGTAACAATTGAGAAAAACAACCAGTGACTTGAAACTTTTCTACAATGTGAATCAAATACTGGAATGCATCTGGAAATCATTTGATCATAAGATTATTTAAATCCTTCCATAACTGGTGAACACACATTTGAAATGTTTTACATTTCAAGCTACCATGTCTTCAAAATGCTTGGGGTGGGGAGGTGTTTAGAGAAAGTCGAACAGGATTACTAAGGATTTAAGTTGGAGGGACTTACTTACCAAAGTGAAATTGTTTTACTGGTAGACTGAGAGGACAAAAACCCAGAATTTAAAATGTTGAAAACTTCCCACATTATTCGGCACTTTAGGAGAACTTGATCAGCTCGGAAGCACTTTGGAAAGGCCTAATGTTTTAAAAGATGCTATGTATATATAATTTTTTGAAAAACATGAATTATCATGAAGTTGCTTCATTTAAAATGTGGTGTGGCACAGTGGCTCAGTGGTTAGCACTACTTCCTCACAGTGCTAGGGACCCGGGTTCAATTGCACCCTTGGGTGACTGTGTGGAGTTTGCACATTCTGTCCATGTGTGCTTGGATTTTGTCTGGATGCTCCGGTTACCTCCCACAGTCCAAAGGTGAGCAAGTTAGATGGATTGGCCATGCTAAATTGCCAGTAGTGTTCAGGGAGGTGCAGGGTTATAGTGGGTGTGGGTGGGATGCTGTCTGGTGGGTTGGTGTGGACTCGATTGGCCAAATGACCTTCTTCTAATGAACTAGGACACACAAATTTTAGGCTGGGGATTTCAACTTTCTGCTTGCAGAATATAAAGTAATACTGGTAACAAAAGAAGTCAATATCTCCAGTAAAAAAAGGTCCAGATCTGAATATGGAATTATTGTATGGGCAACAAAACTAACAAGATCAGTTAATGATTAAAATGTTGCCACCAATCCTCTTTTCTACTCATTTTAGTATGCAATCTTTACACAAGATCAATAAAATCAATAAGTTAACAGAAACTTAGAATAGAAACTTATAAAATGTAAATTAAAATATTATTAATTATCCTATACTAGGTCTGAGGACCTATTTGTTTAATTTTGGTAGAGAGTGAACCACCATGAATCATAAAGCATCATGTTTTGACATGATATCACTTTCTGAATGATAGCAATAGGTACAAGTTACATTGACTGTCTGGACATAGGAGCAAAGAGTCAAGATTAGAATAGTGCTGGAAAAGCACAGCAGGTCAGGCAGCATCCGAGGAGCAGGAAAATTGACATTTCAGGCACCTTTTATTTCCAGGAGAAAGTGAGGGCTGCAGATGCTGGAGATCAGAGCTGAAAATGTGTTGCTGGAAAAATGCAGCAGGTCAGGCAGCATCCAAGGAACAGGAGAATCGACATTTCAGGCATAAGCCCTTCTTCAGCCCTTCCTGAAGAAGGGCTTATGCCCGAAACGTCGATTCTCCTGCTCCTTGGATGCTGCCTGACATGCTGCGCTTTCCCAGCAACACATTTTCACCTTTTATTTCCACCCAAGACCAGATAACATCATTAACTTTGGTGTTAAGCTATTTCCCTCATGTTAAGATTTGTACATTAGGGTTTCTATTTATCATGGCGGAGGATGGTGCAATGTATATGGAGGTTGGTGGGGTGGAGGTGAGGAACAGGAGGGTACTGTCCTTGTTGCGGTTGGAGGGGTGTGGTTCGAGGGCAGAGATACAGGATGTGGATGAGATCCACCATGTGGGAGGGCCGTTGCAGGAATTGCAAAACCTGTGCTCACACCTCCCCCCTCACTTCCGTCCAAGGCCCTAAAGGAGCCATCCACATCCATCAAAGTTTCACATGCATCTTCACACATGTCATTTACTGGATCCGTTGCTCTCGATGTGGTCTCCTCTACATTGAGGTGACAGGATGCCTACTCACAGAGCGCTTCAGAGAACATCTCCAGTACACACGCACCAATCAACCCTACTGTCCCGTGCTAAACACTTCAACTCCCCATCCCACTCTGCTGAGGACATGCAGGTTCTGGGCCTCCTCCATCGCCACTCCTTTACCACCCGACACCTGGAGGAAGAACGCCACAACGTCCGCCTCAGGACAGTCCAATAAAATGGCGTCAATGTGGATTTCACCAGTTTCCTCATTTCCCCTCCCCCACCTTACCCCAATTCTAACCTTCCAGCTTAGCACTGTCCTCTTGACCTGTCCCAACTGTTCATCTTCCTTCCCACCTATC
>NC_057711.1:45972319-46008651 GCF_004010195.1 Chiloscyllium plagiosum
AGGCTTTATGAAAGTCCAGGTACACTATATCCACTGGATCTCCCTTGTCCATTTTCAGAGTTACATCCTCAAAAAATTCCAGAAGATTAGTCAAGCATGATTTCCCCTTTATAAATCCATGCTGACTCTGACCTATCCTGTTACTGCTATCCAGATGTGTCGTAATTTAATCCTTTATAATTGACTCCAGCATCTTTCCCACCACTGAGGTCAGACTAACTGGTCTATAATTTCCTGCTTTCTCTCTCGCTCCTTTCTTAAAATGTGATACAACATTAGCCACCCTCTAATCCACAGGAACTGATCCTGAATCTATCGAACTCTGGAAAATAATCACCAACGCATCCACAATTTCTAGAGCCACTTCCTTCACTACTCTGGAATGTAGACCATCAGACCCCGGGGACTTATCAGCCTTCAGTCCGAACAGTCTCTCCAACACCAATTCCTGGCAAATATAAATTCCCTTCAGTTCAGGTCCTTCAGCCACTGTTACCTCAGGAGATTGCTTGTGTCTTCCCCCGTGAACACAGATCTGAAGTACCAATTCAACTCTTCTGTCATTTCTTTGTTCCCCGTAATATATTCCCCTGTTTCTGTCTTCAAGGGCCCAATTTCAGGCTTAACCATTTTTTTCCCTTTTACATACCTAAAAAAGCTTTTACTATCCTCCTTTATATTTTTGGCCAGTTTACCTTCGTACCTCATTTTTTTCTCTGTGTATTTCCTTCTTAGTAATCCTCTGTTGTTCTTTAAAATCTTCCCAGTCCTCCATTTTCCCACTCATCTTTACTATGTTATACTTTTTCTCTTTTAACTTTATATGTTTCTTAAATTCCCTCGTCAGCCACGGCCACCTCTGCCTTCTCATAGGATCTTTCTTCCTTTTCGGAATGAACTGATCCTGCATCTTCTGCATTATACCCAGAAATATCTGCCATTGTTCCCCCACTGTCATCCCTGCTAAGGTATTTCACCACTGAACTTTGACCGGCTCCTCCCTCATAGCTCCATAGTTCCCTTTATTCAACTGAAATATTGTCACTACTGATTGTACCCTCTCCCTTTCAAATTGCAGATTGAAGCTTATTGTATTATGGTCACTACCTCCAAATGGCTCCTTCACTTCGAGGTCCCTGATAAATTCTGGTTCATTGCACAATACCAGATCCAGAATTGCCTTCTCCCTGGTAGGCTCCAGCACCAGCTATTCTAAGATTCCATCTCTGAGGCACTCCACAAAATCTCTTTCTTGAGGTCCAATACCATCCTGATTCTCCCAGTCTACCTGCATGTTGAAATTCCCCATAACAACTGTAGTAACATCTTTGTGACAGGCCAATTTCAGCTCCTTATTCAACTTACACCCTACATCCATACTACTGTTTGGGGGCCTGTAGATAACTCCCAAGAGAGTCTTTCTACCCTTAGAATTCCTCAGCTCTATCCATACTGACTCTACATCTCCAGATTCTAGGTCCCCCCGCGCAAGGGACTGAATATCATCCCTTACCAACAGGGTCACCCCACCCCCTCTGCCCGTCAGTCTGTCCTTACGATAGCCCGTATAGCCTTGAATATTCATTTCCCAGGCCCTGTCCACTTGAAGCCATGTCTCAGTTATCCCCACAATATGGTAGCTGCCAATTTCCAAAAGAGCCTCAAGCTCATCCTTCTTATTTCTAATAATTCGTGCATTCATTTTTGCCTATGATGATATGTATAACAACAATAGCTGGTGCTTCTGATAAGACTGTTCTTTCAGAGAAACATTTTTGTTGTCTTTTTGTTTCAGCTGAGGAGTCAACACCTCCAGTTGGCTAGAAACATGAGCCTTCAGTTTTCTCCCCATCAGCAATTCTAATGCTAATTCATGTGGAGTGAACCAGTAATTTAACCAGGCCATGTAAAATTTAACATTTTCACTAAAAGGGATTTGACTACCTGGCCTCCATGTGCAGTTGCTCCATTTTTATTGTGGGTATTCAGGTGACTAACATGTAAAGATCCAAAAGAGGCTGCAAAATAGCTGAATCATTTGCAAACTGCAGTCGGTTGTCCGACTAACACAAACACGCCAGATATTCCATGGTAAGAAGTGTATTTAAGGCATGAACCTGTCAACTCCTTCTGTGGTGGTGGTATATAGCATTTACACTTGTGTCCAATGTGAAATGGATGACAGCAACAAGGTAAGATTGTCTGTTCAACATCAATATGCTGGTTCTCACTTGTTCCTTTGTTTTCCTAAGGAAAGTAATGCAGATCAGAAGCTCTCACTGCTCAGACAAATTTTACAGTAGCTATGCGGTCCTCAATTGCCTTGGAGATCTATGACCACTACGCCATCAATAAACATTCCATTTCTGACCTTATGGTGGAGTGAAGGTTATTCATGAAGCAGCTGAAGATAGTTGGACATAGAATATTACTCTGAGGATCTCCTGCAGGGTTGTTCTGGAGCCAAAATAGCCAATTCCACCGATAGCCACAACCATATTCCTTTGTGTAAATAATGATTTTAACCAGTGAATCATTTTTCCCTGATTCCTATGGGCTCTTTTGCCTGCCACATTTCATCAAGTATACCAGCTCTGCACGAGGTTTCAGATTGAGTTGGAATACAATTCTGCTACTGTTCATGGCCAAAAATAGATGCTCAATTTTGAATTGCTAGATCTATTCAGTTATACAGGGCATTAGTGAGATCACATCCCAAATAATGTGTGGCGTTTTGGTCTCCTTATGTAACAAAGGATGTAAATGCTTTAGAGATGATTCTAAGGATGTTTACTGGCTCATACCTGGAATGAACAGATTCTTTTATGATGGTGCGTAAGAGACGTTAGAACATAGAAAAGTACAGCACAGAACAGGCCCTTTGGCCCACAATGTTGCGCCGAGATTTAATCCTAATGTAAAATATAGTAACCTAACCTACACACCCCTCAACTCCCCGCTATCCATGTGCATATGCAGCAGTCACTTACGGCACAGTGGCACAGTGGTTAGCACTGCTGCCTCACAGTGCCAGAGACCTGGGTTCAATTCCCGCCTCAGACGACTGACTGTGTGGCGTTTGCACATTCTCCCCGTGTCTGCGTGGGTTTCCTCCGATGCTCCGGTTTCCTCCCACAGTCCAAAAAAAAAGTGTGGGTTATGTGAATTGGCCATGCTGAATTGCCTGTAATGTTAGGTGAAGGGGTAAATGTAGGGTAATGGGTCTGGGTGGGTTGTGCTTCGGTGGGTCGGTGTAGACCTGTTGGGCCGAAGAGCCTGTTTACACACTGTAAGTAGTCTAAATGTCCCCAAGGACTCTGCTTCCATCACCACAGCTGGCAATGCAGTTACAACTTTCTGCGTAAAGGTTATTTCCATTTTAGTTTGGAAGAGTAAGGGGTGACTTCTTTGAATTATATAAGATTCAACATTATCTTGACAAGATGGTTGTTTCCTCTTATGGGTAAGACTAGAACCAGAGGGCACTGTTTTAAAATTAGAAATTGCCCTTTCAGATCAGAGATGAGCAGAATTTCATTTTTCTCTCAGAGAGTTTTGCAACATACAACTCTCTGCCTCAGAAGATAGTGGAGGGAAAGCCATTGAATAAATTTAAGCCAGAAGTGAATTGATTCTTGATATGCAGGGAGGCCATGGGTTATTGGGGTAGATGGGAATGTGGAATTTAAAACACAAACAGATCAGTCATGATCTTAATTAATGGGGGAGCAGGCTCAAGAGGTTGAATGATATATTTCTGCTCCTGATTTGTATATTCATATGTTTGAAATCAATCCCATCTATCCATGGTGGTAGTGTCATTGCAAAGTTGGATAGATTTCAAACATACCTCTTTTGGTTTTGTTCACCACATAGGTGCCCCCCTTCTAATCGTTTTGTCAAGTTGTGATTCATTAATGGAAATGGAATCTTCCTGGATGCACATGATGATCTTGCATCTTTACTTAATGTGATGCTGTATTCAGTGTTGAGCTTTCCTAGTTCTATGAACAATTTAGAGGACCCCTTGTCAAAGGAACACTTATTCCTATGTTGTTCAAAGTCTTAGATTTTTAGAACAAAGTTAAGGGCAAAACATGCTTTCCTGCTCAAGAATGAGTTATTTTTGTTTTGAATTCGTAAGCATTCTCTACTATCTGACAATCTTTATATTGTGGTATTACATGTAGCATTACTTTAACCTTGAGAGTTATTTGATCTGGACCACATAGCTTCAAGTATGTAGGTTGTCATTTGTCCTTCAGCTCTAGAAGATTGATCTCGAGATCTGTGTTCTAGGAAGAGTTATCTTTATTTGCTTCATTAGTGGCCTTCACTCCATCATGGGACAATTACCAATAGTTGCACACTGTTTAGTTTTATTCACACCTCTTTAGATAATAAAGGAATCTGAGCCCGGATGCATCAAGACATGGCGAAAGTGGGTACTGCAGATGTTGGAGATTAGAGTCAAGGTTAGAGTAGTGCTGGAAATGCACAGCAGGTCAGGCAGCATCCAAGGAGCAGGAAAATCGACGTTTTAGGTCAAAGCTCTGCATCAAGACATTGTCAACAATTAGGCTTGGCTGAAAAGTTGCATAATGCATTCTTGCCAACCAAATGCAAGTCAGTTGTCATTAAAGGTCCCCTTAAAGATTTTATGGTACAATTACCTGAGATAGCAGGGAAGAGATCCTCTATGAAAATAACTAAGGGAGTATAGGTACACTAGCTTAGATAATGGGCCAACAACTTAATCTACGAGACATTACATTCTTTGTGAAGGCTATCCAAGAGATAAAAGGTCCTTCAGTGGAGAATTGATTTGTAAAAGTTCAGAATATAGGTCAATGGCCCTCAAGCAAAAGATTCACTATTCTTCCAATTCCAAACAGAGTACATTCTGGGAACACTGTGAAGCATGCATTTTGCCTGAATTTCTGAAATCAGAGACATGGCGGGGTGGGGGCTGAATGGATTAGTGGTAAATGTAAAAATAGCTTTATACTTGAGTGTATAATGGTTAACTATGGGAAACAAAGCTTTGAGCTATAAGGCAATGGTTCTCAAAGGCTAAGAGTTTATGTTGCGTTAAGCTCCACCCATCCTTTAGATGGGAACAGTTGAGTGCTGCATGAATAATCAAAGTGAGTAGATGTGCACTGTGCAGCTCCCAAGAGTCCTCAATAATTATGCCCTGTAAATTTAACCTGTATCTATTGCTATCATGTAGTGAACTAACAGGTTATGAAAGACAATTGTCTCCTCTATTTAGACTCACCAGTGGTCTAACCTCTATCACTGATAATTAAGTGGCATTCAACTCAGTGCAGAGAAATAAGACTGCTGACAAACTACCTAAACCAGAATACAACATACCAGTGAAGGTGGTGGTATCTGAAAATAATAGAGTAGCAATAATGACACATCTGTCTCTGCTGGGATCTTATATGATATTATCAGATTGGTTGGAGCTTAATGCAGTCTTATATATTAATCTTTTCATAATCATTACCTTATATAACAGAATCAAACACTATAAGGAGAAGTATGACAAATGATATTATTCAAAACGTGCTCTGTTTCCTATGATTTTGAAACTATAAAAATAATTTCTGCTGATCAATATTGGTATTATTAAATATTACTATTTTGTACTTACATTTTCATTATTACTTTCAGGAGTCAGAATACTGTGCATTGTTCTGTCTGCTTGCAAGTCTTCTCTGTGGTAACGTCTTAGGTGATTACATCGATATGGTGTGATCATTTAAGTCTGAGGTCAGAGTGGATTAAATGGGCTGAATGGTATTCCATTATATAATTTCTTGTGTTGACAAAACTAAAGCAATCCTGAATCTGAAGAAGATGTTTCATAGATGAATGAACAGCAATATCTGATTCATAGATATATAATTCCTCAGAATAGTGCTAGATTAGATAACAAGTATCTTTGACCTTCTATTTGGTCCCTCATTAATGTCCAAAGATTTATTTTACCAACAATAATTTTCACTTTTATAGCACTATTAAGTAACATAATAAGATCTACTGAGGTGCTTCTTGGAGGTGATAATAACTAACTAACTGATAGAGTACTGAAGTTCTGGTTAAAAGCAAGGTCAGATAGGAAAATTATTAAATAATCTTTTCAGAGGGATATAATAAGTTAATAAACTGCCAAAATAAGTCATTGGAGTAATTTAAAATAGAGTTGGTAAATATATTGCAACAGTAGTAAAGATATCACTTTCATAAATAAAATGCCACATTCATTTATAAAATGATACTTACATACAGTCTTTGAAGCTAAGGCCAAGCATGTACCAAGTTACATTAATTATAAGTAATCAGAGATTCAAATGTTTCACTTGCATGTATGAAATTTATTACAGTGAAACTGTTTAGTTTAGTTACATTGTTTTTGGTTTAACTTAATGATTTTCATTGTCTTAATATGTTCAGATCTGAAGTCTTCAGTGTGTTCTTGCACTTTCAAAAATAAACAACCTTTTTATTCTTTTCTATGGATGTAAACAGGTATTCACTAAGACATCTATCTCCACAGGAGAACCATTTTTAGGTAAAACATAGACCAAATATGCATCACCAAGTCACCATGGCAACAAAGTAAGCACTTCACTTATTATAACATTTAGTCAGTTTTGTTTGAATTCTGAAGCCCCATATTGAGCCAGTGACAGCTTTTATTCAATAATCCTATAAAAGAAATTGGGTTTACTTTTTAGTAAAATGCTAAGAGCAAAGAAAGTTCTTGACTGTGCGTCACTATGCAACTCATTTCCTAATCGTGTGAACAACTAGTTTAAACAGATCTTTATACAAAGGTTCAGCAGTTTAGGAAAACACAAGCTTCTTATGGCCTTAGTGAATGGATTAGTGAACTTTTTTTTAATA
Source organism: Chiloscyllium plagiosum (assembly GCF_004010195.1). NCBI lineage: Eukaryota > Metazoa > Chordata > Chondrichthyes > Orectolobiformes > Hemiscylliidae > Chiloscyllium > Chiloscyllium plagiosum. Next base: position 45,979,238 of record NC_057711.1, read on the forward strand.
TTCATTCACGGGATCTGGGCATTACTTGCAAGGCTAATTTTTGTTGTGCATCCCTAACTATCCTTAAACTGAAAGGGGTTTCCAGGAAATTACTGTGAGTATGGAGTCATATTTTGGACAGACTTGGTTATTCTGGTGAATTTCCTTCCCTGAAGAATGTTAATGAGCCAGATGGGTTTCAACAAGAAATAATGATCGCCATTATGGTCAGAACTACTGCAAATAACTCTGTATTCCACATTAATTAGTTGAGCTTAAATTCCATTAGCTATCATGGTGGGATTTGAGCCCAGGTCCCAAAGCAGTCATCTGGATCCCTGGCTTACTAGTCTAGACATTACTATTAAACCATTGAATCTCCCAATAATTAAACACCGTTTCAAGCTGACCATTTCAAATTTCAATCTGAATTTTAATAGTGACAGAGCAGAATTTATTGCAGGGAATTTATTTGTATCATTAACCAATGACTTCTGCCTGTAACTCTCCAATAAATCTGTAGGAAGTGCTGTTCAGACAGAATTATGTTCAGATAAAAACAACAGACTACGTGATCAGTGTATTACCAAATGCTTGACAATTGTTGTTTATGTATCATACATTTAAAGTTCAGATAGGTTTCATGACTGACATCTCTATCATCAACTCAATAGTAACTCCTCCATCACTGTGTAACAGTTCAACAGTTTTAAAAGATCTACTGAATGCACTGTAACAACTCATAAGCTTACTTGGACATCACTGCCTTACTCAACTACTGTATAGGATTAAATTTAAAACATCATCTCCTCCAAGTTTTGCTTCATGTCACATATCAGCTTGTTTTCAGACATAAAATTTTATTTGCTGGTTCTTTTTTTTAAAAAAAGCTTCTTGCTAATCCCATTATGAGAATGCCATGATCATTAACAACTCATAAGCTTACTTGGACATCACTGCCTTACTCAACTACTGTATAGGATTAAATTTAAAACATCATCTCCTCCAAGTTCTGCTTCATGTCACATATCAGCTTGTTTTCAGACATAAAATTTTATTTGCTGGTTCTTTTTTTAAAAAAAAAGCTTCTTGCTAATCCCATTATGAGAATGCCATGATCATTAAGATGTAGTATTTTAAGAAGTATGCCCATCAGTATATTCTGAGGAACAGCTGACAAGGCAATAAATGAAGTTTTGCCAATAACATTGATGCCTAAGACAAATTTTATAGATCTTTAAAAACAAGAGTTCCTGTTAATATGTATTGTTTGTTTGACCAAAATTCACTAAGAAAAACATCAAAACCAGTTTAAATAATTATAGGATTTCAAACACAAATTGCATTCACCTGCAAATCGGGTTTGCGTGATCTTACAGTTCTTCAAAAAGCATCACCGACCCACAAACCTGACTATGTCCCATTTGAGCTAATCACCATTGTGAAGTAATGTTAATTGCACCAGTATGTAAGCTTTTCGGCAGCTCTTAAATTACGCATGCTGACAATTGTGCGTCACAATGAATCTTAGAGTCTACAACACAGGAAAAAAGGCCCTTCAGCTCATTATGTCTGTGTCAGTCAAATATCTATGCTAATTCCAGTTTCTAGCTCTTGGCCAACAGCCTCCTGTGCCTTGATATTGCAAATGTATATCTAAATGCTTCTTGTGTTCTTCTACCTCTACCACTCTTACCTTAAATCTATGCACCTTGTCATTGACCCCTCCATCAAGGGAAAATGTTTCTGCCTGTCTATTCTGTGCATGCCCCTCATAATTTTATCTCAATCATGTCTCTCCTCAGTCTACTCTAATCCAAGGAAAACAACCCCTGTCTATTGAATCTTCCTTCATAACTTAAAGTCTGCAGCCCAGGCAACATCCTGGTAAATCTTCTCTGTACCCTCTCCAGTGCAATCACATCTCTTCTGTAATGTAGATTCCAGAACTGCACACAATGCTTGAGTTGCGGCCTAACTAACTTTTTATATAGTTCCAGCATAACCTCCCTACTATTAAACTTTATACCTTGGCTAATAAAGCAAAGTATCCCCCAAATAATCATCTAGATTAAAAATGTTATCTTCCACTCTCTCTGTGATGATGCCTGACCCTCTGTGATTTCCAGCATTTTTTGTTTTCAGTATCATCTCATACTTATCCGAATCCCATTTGCCACTGATCAGCCATTTGACCAATCTATCTATATCCTCCTTTAATCAGCAATTCAGTAATTCTTAAAAGCCATTTTCATTTATTTGAAATTGGATTACTTGTAAGATGGACTAAACAAAACTGGTGAAGAATATTAAGAAAATTACTTGTGATTTTAGGTGTTGCCAATGGGTTGAATTTTTTTTTCTTTAGCTAAGTGTCAGTGGCATTGCACTGTTTGAAGGAATCTTCACTGTGAGACCTAGCCTGGTTTCTAACCATATCTTACCAAAGATTAACTAAATTCCCCAACCTATGCCTTCTCTCTATTCCCATTTACCAACCCATTTACTCAATAAAACACAGCTGCTAGGATATCCCAAAATTGGCTGGATCCTTGTTCCTGGTGCCACCTTCAAAAGCTAGTTATATACCTAGACAAACACTTTTTGTCCAGAGTTACCCTGTATAGTTCCTGATATTTACCTCAGCTAGAAAAGAAAAGGAAAAGTTAGCAACTGACTTTGCATGCAGGGACCTAGAGATCCTGCTGGACAGGTTCGTGCACAGACAGGATCTCCTCTTTCCCAGGACCAAAGTGGAAGCCACAACATCAGATCATGCCAGACTTAGCTGAGGTTTCTATCTTGGTCTGTACAGTTGCAGCCATTTAGAGAAACGCCCAGCAGTGTAGGAAGAAGTCCTATGCTGTGAACAAGGAAGAGACATTGTATGGGGATACAAAGCTCTGAGTGCTTCGGAACCAATATCGGAGAAGAAAGACAACCTGCAGCATATGAGTCTGTTGCCCTTACTGTCAAAAAAAAGCCCAAATGGAGAAAGATTTGTATAGTAGCCAACTTTGCAAACAATACAAACACAGTTGGAAAACTAAGTTTCCAAGAATGACAGAAATAGTTTACAGAGAGATATTGATAGGTTAAATAAGTGGGCAAAATGTTGCTATGTAGTTGGTCATTTTGAAATGGAGAATGAAACAACAAAGTATTATTTAAATGGAGAAAACTGCAGAAAGCTGCAACACGAAGAGACTTGGAGCTACTTGTGCACAAAATACAGAATGCTAACACACAGATGCAGCAGGTAATCAGGAAGGTTGGTTACCAGAAAAAAGAAGGAACATTAACCTTTATTTCATGGGGTTTGGAGTATAAGATACTGTGAGCAGTTTTGGTCCTTTTATTTAAGGAAAGATATTGTTTCACTGGAGTTCAGAGAAGGTTTACTAGGATAATCCCTGGTATGGAGGATTATCTCATAAGCAAAGGTTAAACAGGGTGGGAATCTACTCATTGGAGTATAAAAGAATGAAAGATAATTGCTTTGAAACATACAGGATTCTTAAGAGACTTGACAGGGTAAATGCTAACAGGATGCTTCCCCTCATGGGAGAGTCCAGAACCAGAGGTCATAGTCTCAGAATAGAAGGGTGCCAATTTAAGACTGAGGTGAGGAAGAATTTCTTCCCTGAGAGGTTTGTGAGCTTCTGAAACTCCTTGCCACAGAGAGCTATGGGGCAGAGTCCTAGTGTATATTTAAGTCTGAAATCTCTTGATTTTTGATCAAAAGCTACGAAGAAAACAGAGTAAATGAACATGAGGAATGTGAGATCAGCCATGATCCTATTGAATGGCAGAGAAGGCTCAAGGGATCAAGCAGTCTACTCCTGTTCCTATTTCTTTTGGGCTAAGAATGTTAATATTGTTCTCCACTCATCAGCTTAAGCACCACCATTTTCTTTCTGCTACCTCAAAGTCACTCTATCTCTGTGGGTTGCATTCACCTTCCACCAAGGTTCATGTGCTTTAACTCTCATTATTGCTTGCAACACCTTACCACCTGCCCACACCCAACCTAATCTCTGACGCCACTAACCCTGTACACCCTCTTGTGTGGCCTACTGACTCACTTGGGAAGTCTTCCTACCTGCACCAGGTTGGCAGCTGTGATACCCACTTTAATCTCCCATAAAACGTGACTCTCCTACATTCCAGGAGGAAAACAAGTCCTTATTAGGGCAGAAAGAATCAAGATGAGAGGTTAGCTGTCTGACGTTCAGATCATCGCTTCTTATTGGGAGAGCTCTGATTACCCCAAGTGGCTGACTGACCATTCCAAGGCCCTTGCCTGTAGTCCAAAGCTGTCCTTGACTGACTGTGCTGAGTCCCCCTGAGTGAACGCTATCTTCCTTGACTTGACTGAGGACTGCTCACAACCATGACAAGCTTCCTGGCTTTGTGCCTGTATGGTACAGAAATGTGGCAATACTTTTGAGTCTAGAATCTCTGGCTGAGGGGCCATGTAATGCTGTGAGCATCCAGGTAGGTTCAAAGTGAGTGACCACTAAGAGAACAAGTGAACAGCCCAGAGATGTAGCCTGGTCCAGTCCATTAATCAGGTGGGACGCCCCAGCACACAATATTCTCGCAGGTGCATTACAATAGTTGCCTTTGAAATCCAAGGTGCAGCATTGAAGTGCAGTAGTATACTGTAAGTGGACCAGAGATGCACCATGGGAGTTCTTAGAGGCTGGCACATGTTGGATGCCATTACCTGAGGATATAGGGTGGTGCCTGTGGAGTGTGCCCTGAGAAAGGCATTAACTTCATTTTGGTGTGTATAGGAAACAGTAAAGACATTACAGGGAACAAGGGCATTAAAGGTGAAAGTACAGAGTGAATAAATCAACAACCGCAATAGTAGCAAATAGATTTCAAGAAGATTTAGATAGTTGAGAGTTTGGAAGTCAGGCTTTATGTTTCGCAGAAATATTTATTGGAAGGGAAGACACAAGAATGAGTTTGATTGGATGTGGGCAGGAGAATGAAAATAATTGGAGATGGCTTTGTGATCAACTTTGTTTCTCCTTTGCAAATGTTGCTAGATCAATTGATTATTAAATTTAGATTAGTTACAAATAGGCACAAGGAGTAATCAAAAGTGTCAATATCCCTCTGAAAGAGAGTTAATTTCAGTAAATTGAAAATAGACATGAACCAAATAGATTTGAAACAAATAATACACAACAGTCAGTAAAGTTGAAATTATTTAGAATCAGCAAAAATTAAAATTTCCCTGTTTTGAATCATATCTAGCACAAAGAATATGGTTCTAATTGTTGGAAGTGAATAACCTCACCTCTAGGGCATTGCTGCAGTTCACTATCCTAGGCTCAACCATTTTTATCTGCCTTCACTAATGGCCTTCTCACATGAGTGAGACAACCGGAAGTGGAGGAAGATTTTCTTCTCGCAGAAGATAGTATTTTGTGGATTTCTTTACCATAGAAGGTATCGAGGTTGGGTCATGAAGTATATTCAAGACTGAGATAGATTTTTCATCAATATGGGAATTAAGAGTTTACTGGTGGTCAAAATGCTGGTGGAATAGGAAGCTCCTCTGCTCTTTCTGTTTATTTCTCATTTTCTTCTTTTTTTTCTCCTTTTTTCACACTTGGTGTTCTCTCCTGAGGTAGTGCGGGCTGGAAGTATGGAGCAGAGAGGCCTAGAGGCCCGAACAAAGTGGAGATGACCAGTGGGCCCTGAGTGGAGTGGGGATGGGCTGTGACTTGGAGGCCTGAGCAATGAGGGACAGTTGTTGGACTGGAGACCAGTGCAGGCCTGCAAGCTGAGGCAGACCATGTGTGGAAGCCCCTCACCCTGATCTACTGAAAGACTATAATGCTTATCTTTTTAACTTTATTCTAATTTTTCTAATTTGTATGATGAACAACTGTAAATAATGTAACTTTTGTTCCTTTCGTTTCCCTTTATTTCTGTACTTTATATCTAAAATAGGTACTTTGTACCTAAGATGGCAGCCTATGGGGCGACATTGTAAACTTTTCATTGTATTCCTGTACTTCTGTACTTGACTACACATGACAATAAAGGATATTCTACTTCTAAAATTGTCTATTGCGGAAGTTTTTACTAATGGTTGCGGATTGTTCAGTTCCATTCATACCTCCTCAGATTATAAAGGAATATGTAATGTATGCATCAAGACATGGTCAGAATTCAGGCTTGGTTGGTAAGTGGTGAGTAGTACTCTTGCCAGCCAAATGCAAGTCAACTAACATATCCAGCAAGAGAGAATATAACTACCTCCTTTTGACACACAATGGCATTATCATCACTGAATTGCCTACCATCAATAGATTTGACCATCAATAGTCAATCATAACTGACCAGAAACTGAACTAGACCAGGAATGTGTATATTTGGCATTTGCCTCCTGACACCCCTGAAAAGTTCAGTTTGTGCATGTGGAAAGTTTTGCACACGCACATTTTATGAAATGTCCTGCCAATGAAAAATATGGAAGTACCCAAATAAACACAGTAAATAAGAGTGAACAGGATAAAATGACATTACTACAAGGGAAACACATGTGAGTACTGATATGGCTACAAACGCAGGTCAAATGCATGGAATTCTGTGATAAGTGCCTTATGTCCAAAATCCACCTTCATGGAGCTATGAACCTGCACTCCAAGGTCTCTTTGTTCAGCAACACTCCCTAGGACCTTACAATTAAGTGTATAAGTCCTGCTAAGATTTGCTTTCTCAAAATGCAGCACCTCACGTTTATCTAAATTAAACTCCATCTGCCACTTCTCAGCCCACAGGCCTATCTAATCAAGATCCCATTGTAATCTGAGGTAACCCTCTTCGCTGTCCACTACACCTCCAATTTTGGTGTCATCTGCAAACTTACTAACTGTACCTCTAATGCTCACATCCAAAACATTTATTTAAATGAGGAAAAGTAGTGGACCCAGCACCGATCTTTGTGGCACTCCTCTGGTCACAGGCCTCCATTCTGAAAAACAACTCTCCACCATCACCCTCTGTGTTCGACCTTTGAGATAGTTCTGTATCCAAATGGCTAGTTCTCCCTGTATTCCATGAGATCTAAACTTGCTCACCAGTCTCCCATGAGGTACCTTGTTGCATGCCTTACTGAAGTCCATATAGATCACATCTACTGCTCTGACCTCATCAGTCCTCTTTGTTACTTCTTCAAAAAACTCAATCAAATTTGTGAGACATGATTTCCCATACACAAAGCAATGTTGATAATCCCGAATCAGTCCTTGCCTTTCCAAATACATGTACATCCTGTCCCTCAAGATTCCCTCCAACAACTTGCCCACTACCGACGTCAGGCTCACCGGTCTATAGTTCCCTTGCTTGTCTTTATCGCCCTTCTTAAACAGTGGCACCAAGTTAGCCAACCTCCAGTCTTCCGGCACCTCACCAGTGACTATCGATGATACAAATATCTCAGCAAGGGGCCCAGCAATCACATCCCTAGCTTCCCACAGAGTTCTGGGGATCTGATCAGGTCCTGGGGATTTATCCACTTCTTTGCATTTCAAGACATCCAGCACTTCCTCCTCTGTAATATGGACATTTTTCGAGATGTCACCATCTATTTCCCTACATTCTATATCTTCCATGTCCTTTCCACAGTAAATGGTGGATGCAAAATACAGTGATGCAAAATACTTGTTTAGTATCTCCGCCATCTCCTGTGGCTCCATATAAAGGCTACCTTGCTGATCTTTGAGGAGCCCTATCTTTCCCTAGTTACCCTTTTGTCCTTAATGTATTTGTAAAAACCCTTTGGATTCTCCTTAACTCTATTTTCCAAAGCCATCTCATGTCCCCTTTTTGTCTCTCTTAAGTGTACTCCTACTGCCTTTATACTCTTCTAAGGATTCACTCGATCTACCCTGTCTGTACCTGATATTGCTTCTTTCTTTTTCTTAACCAAACCCTCAATTTCTTTCGTCGTCCGACATTCCCTATACATATCAGCCTTTCCTTTCACCCTGACAGGAATATACTTTCTCTGGATTCTCTTAATCTCATTTCTGAAGGCTTCCCATTTTCCAGCCATTCCTTTACTTGCGAACATCTGCCCCCAATCAGCTTTTGAAAGTTCTTGCCTAATACCATAGAAATTGGCCTTTCTCCAATTTAGAACTTCAACTTTTAGATCTGGTCTATCCTTTTCCATCACTACTTTAAAACTAATGGAATTATGATCACTGGCTCCAAACTGCTCCCCCACTGACATCTCAGTCACCAGCCCTGTCTTATTTCCCAAGAGTAGATCAAGTTTTGCAGCTTCTCTAGCAGGTATATCTACATATTGAATCAGAAAATTTTCTTGTACATACTTAACAAATTCCACTCCATCTAAACCCTTAACGTTATGGCAGTCCCAGTCTATGTTTGGAAAGTTAAAATGCCTTACCATAACCACGCTATTATTCTTGCAGATAACTGAGATCTCCTTACAAATTTATTTCTCAATTTCCCATTGACTATTAGGGGGTCGATAATATAATCACAATAAGGTGATCATCCCTTTCTTATTTTTCAGTTCCACCCTAATAACCTCCCTGTATTTCCAGGAATGTCCTCCTTCAGTACAGCTGTAATGCTATCCCTTATCAAATACACCACTCCCCCTCCTCTCTTGCCTCCCTTTCAGTCCTTCCTGCAGCATTTGTATCCTGGAACATTAAACTGCCGGTCCCGTCCATCCCTGAGCCATGTTTCTGTATTTGCTGTGATATCCCAGTCCCATGTTCCTAACCATGCCGTGAGTTCTTGTGCCTTCCCTGTTAGGCCCCTTGTATTGAAGTAAATGCAGTTTAATTTGTCAGTCCTACCTTGTTCTCTGTTTTGTCCCTGCCTGCTCTGACTGTTTGACTCACCTTTGTTCTCAACTGTTCCAGTCTCAGATTGATCTCTTTCCTCATTATCTCCCTGGGTTCCATCCCCCCATTTACTAGTTTAAATCCTCCCAAGCAGCTGTAGCAAATCTCTCCGCCAGTATATTAGTCCCCTTCCAATTTAGGTGCAATCCGTGCACCTTGTACAGGTCACTTCTTTCCCAAAAGAGCTTCCAATGGTTCAAAAATGTGAATCCTTCTCCCATACACCAACTCCTCAGCCATGCATTCATCTGATGTATCCTCCTATCCCTGCTCTCACTAGCTAATAGCACCGGGAGTAATCCAGATATTACTACTCTTGAGGACCTCCTTTTTAAATTCCTGCCTAACTCTCTGTAATCTTTCACCACTTGTGCACAGTGACATCACTGTGTACCAAAACAACATGAATTGCGGCATCTCATCAAAGTTCCCAGCACACGTTCCTGAAAGCAAGTGCATATATTGTGAAAGGGAGTGCATAAGTAAATGCTACAAGTCATTCTCAAAGTGTTAGGAAACATTTACTCATGGCATATGGCAGAGAGTTACTCACAGATTTTATAATTTTGCACTGAAGTTCCTTGTCTAGATGTTAAAAATGTTAAATGATCACACACATAGGTGGTCAAGGTCAATCTTCTAAAATTATATCTTATTCTCTGTACCACTGCCTTTACACACACTGCTACGTTTACCAAGTATCACAGCATACACCTAACAATAAGCTCTCTCAATCATAACTCATACCAACATCCAATATCTTTCAACAGCTTTCAGGACAATTGTTGCCTAATTGCCCCGGATATATAGGACTTCACAATGAAAGCCTTTCCTCACTCCTCTTCCGTCTCCAAGAAGTTTGGCCTGATCTGTGTGCCCTTGATCATTTTCCCAGTTATGTTTTGTTCTAAAAGAAAAGCCTGCTAGTTTCCTCTGATGCTTGGGAAAATTGTCTTGCGCAAAAGCCTTTAAGTCAGCATAAAGTTCTTCAGCACCCAGGCCACCTGCAGATCTTTAAAAATTGAAATTTCTTAAACTTAAAGAATTGAAAATGATTGCCAAAATATACCAAAGGCATTTAGTGTCATAGTAATTGTAAATCAAAAATATATTGACCCAAGTAGATTTCAAGCAAAGGAATCAGCCAGTGGCTAATACGATGGAATCTGTAATTTAAGAACATGCTCTCTGTCTAGATCAGATCCATGCTGAAAAGGAAATTGAACCTTCTAAAACAAAAGCGAAAACTAAAACTAAAACAACGATGGACATGGAAATTTTAGGTTAAAATTGTGTAAAGACAAAGAGTCCCCTAACCTTAGATTCCAGTAATGCAGCATAGAGGGTCTGAATAAAGGCAAATACAAAATTGCTGCAGCCACTTCTGCTACGTATTTAACATTACTGGAATCACGCCATCAAGACCATCATGATTAGAGTTGAGGAAGTTTCTGCAGGTATGTGCCAATTTGGTGTAGCCCATTTAATTCATAATTTATAGTGCCTGTATTTTGCCTACTAATTCCTGGTAAATTTACACTGATTTTGATTGCATTTCACTGTTAAAGTTATAAAATAATCTTGTACATTGGTTTTCTTATTGAGATTGTTTTGATAATTTATTTTGAGTTTATTGATCCCAATGGAAATCTGACCACTAACCTGTAGGTAGTTGATCCCTTCAAATATTACTGATGGAAAGGTTTCCTCATCCTGGTTAACATCATATCCAGCTGTGCAATTTTAAAAGAAAGTACCGTCTGGAGCATAGTACTCCAAACTACTAGTCCTGGTGTCAAATCACTGTTGTTTACTCGTCATGATTTACCTACTCCACATAATTCTAGTGGACATTAGTATGCATCCACTATCCCTTTTACCATGCATGATGTTTGCCTTACCCTGAGTGTACGTGCTACATGCTCTTTTACAACCTTAAAATGCTATGTAGCACTTGAACTTAATTTCACTCCAAAGATATACATTTTGGGGAGGAGCTCCCATGGTACTGTGATAGTGGCTTTACCTTAGCTGGGAAGTATAACAACATCTCTTAACAGGTTGATTAGAAAATTAAAATTAAAATCAAAACCAGTTTTGAGTAAACTGGTAAAGGATAGAGTTTGAGAGTCTCCTTGAAATACTTACAAATTAAGGACTCAGAAATAGGAAATTTGCAGAAGGTCTACTGAAGTGTGAGAAACCAAAAGCAATAAAAATATATGCATATACATGCATCACAATAAAAAGAAAGTATCATAGCCATTCAGAAAGGGAGAGAAAAACGAGTGCCAAAGAAAGAAATTAGAGAGGAATTTTTAAAGGATTACAGGAAAGGGAACTAAAATGAAAACAAGTACAAAAAAAACTGTTTTTTTTGTCCATGAGTAACAAAGTGCATTTTACATTGAAATGCATTAATTTAGACCTGGTTTAGATCTAAATTTGTAAAATGAATTTGGTGTCAGAATATTAGTAAATCAAACTTATCATTTGATGCACCTTGATTTTTTAATCACAAACAAAAAACAGAAATTGCTGGAAAAGCTCAGCCAGTATGGCAGTATCTGTGGACAGAAAGCACAGTTAACAGTTCAAGTCCTGTTCTGAGGAAGAGTAGTAGACCCAAAATATTAACTCTGTGTTCTCTCCACAGATGCTGCCAGACCTTCTGAGCTTTTTCAACAAGTTCCATTTTTGTTTCTGATTCCAGCATCCACAGTTCTTTTGGTCTTGATTTTTTTAATTTGAGTTTTTGAATGTATTTAATATGTTTACATAATTTTCTCATTTGTGTAATATGAAATTTTGTATATTTTTATTTCTGATACCAATTAAATTGGACACACAAGGGAGATGGAGTCCAAATATCCAGGATATATTTAAACTCTACTTGTTAATGTCTGTGGGATCCCTATATACAGACTATATATTATTTCCTTAAAAATATTCACAAAGTTCAACAGAATACTTATCAGAGATGAAATAAAGGAGAGGTCATGATCACTTCAAAAAGATTTGCAGACTGTTGGCACTCCTAAGAAGCAGAATTCATGGGAAATCTCAATTTATCCAATTCACCATTGAGCAGGTAACGTTATGGTGATTGGGGCAGTATAAATGGAAGTGGTTCAAAATAGATTGGCTTTCTTTCAAATAAGGTGAATCAATAACAAATAATCTGAGCTACCAAATGATAAATACATCAGTGAGAGTAATTAGTAGTGCATTTTCAGAATGAGAAGCAAGTGTATCTTTTAAAATACCTGAAAAAGGTGAACTGAGTAAAGAAAGTTGAGAGGTGCCAAATTTTAGAAATCCAGATTTATCATTGGTATTAATATGGTTTTGTACTCTGTCGCCATTAACAGTTGACACTGCTAAAACCACTCTCAAGAAACAATTTCATTTAAGAATAATAAGACTGATAATTCTTCTTCCAAATATTAAATGATTTTGGATGTTTGTTGCAAACTAGGTTGGAACAGAAAATGGTGTATTAAATGTAACCATCTTCAAGCAACTTAAGCAGGTGAGAAGAAAAATCCCTATAGACCCATTGAGCAATGACAAATTGTGTAATTTTCCTAGATTTATTGTTGCATTCAGCTTTACATTTATGTAACCCTTTTGGCATCATCAACTGAGCCTCTCTTAGGTGAATCTTCTTGATCCTTAGCCCTACCGATCTCACGGAGTTTAAGTTATAATGATTTTTTTGCATGACACAGTAACTTCCAGCATATTGTCTCCGAGCAGTTTTTCTTTTCTCATTGCATCACAGAAAGCAGTCCATGTGGATTATGGACAGCTTGTGCTTACATGTCTTGATGATAGATAATCTATAGTAGAACATCAGGGGAATATCGTTTGGTCTATTAGCAACAATTGGCTTTGCCTCAGCAAATTCAAGGTCATTCATGGAACCTCCTTGACATCACTTAGACTTCAAAGAATGCGTTTTGCCTCAGCTAATACTTGCTGGAAATGAATGTGGAGGCTTTTACATGCACTTGCCGTAGGAATGTCCGGTAATGAATCCCTTATGGGACATCTTCTTTGCGGCTCGATTACATTTTTAATGATACCAAAGCCACAGAACACCTCTCACTTTTAAAGTGATAACTGTGCATTGATTTTTTAGAAGTGACATTGCAGATTATAAGTGAACTCACATGATCACCACTTACTAGTGGAAAGCATAACAGATTTACATATTTATTTTAAGAAAATGAAACATTTCTAACTTATGTACTGTATGCTACAATTATAACCAAAGATAACAATCATACATTTAGAATCAAAGCTAAAAAGTGAAAGAATCATTAAAACAATCATTTTATTTCACCTTGAAATTGCCAGTATTAGGAGATATACTACTCATGCCACTGTGAAATCATGTGTTGATAACTGATTTGAAATTTTCCCCTTGACTGATGTCAAAACTTGTTTGCAGCTGTACATATGATTTAATATCTTCTATGCAGTTCCCAAAGACATTCTAATTGGTTTCTTCTGGTGTAAAGTCACTGACTGCAACCATTTAACACACTGAAGCTGTGTCTCCTAGTCCACTGCATTTAATAAGGCACTGCAACAATTTCAGCTGTCTTCCGTTTAGTCTTTTGCCATTTTCAATTATACCTTTCCACCCTAGTATTTGTGTAATTTTCAAATGTGTCTGAGCTGACTTGTACTGCTGTTCACTACTGAACTGCATGACAGATTACCTGACAAGCCATATCTGTTCAGCCCAGAAATGTGCAATAACACAGGGTCATGACTCTATCACATGTTGTGTACTTTATTTCCTCACAGTTCACTGAAGACTGTCATCTGTTTTTTTCAACTACCCTTTGCCATAATGTGCATTAACCATTTATCTGCTGAGATTTCTGAGCAGCTGGTAAACCCTTAACGTTTTTAAAACAAGTTTGGGGCAAACAAAATACATTGAGAAAAACATAAAATTGTTCAGGTATGATTAAGGCACGAGAGAGTATCATAAGTAACAAGGAATTTATCAACTATCATAAATAACTTATCTGAAAATAGTTAGTGACAAAAAAGAAAAAGTTTACATTTATCTCTTTTGTTTCTAATGCATTCCCAAACCATAGACCATAAACCATAAAAAAATGTGAACTAAGAGTGGATTATTCAGCCCCAGAGCCTGCCCTCTGATCTAATTCATGCCAAATCTGACATTCTCAAATCCACTTTCTTGTGTTTTCTCGATAACCCTTGATTCCGCTAGACAACTAGTCAACATTTCTAACTGAAATTTAACACTGACAAGTTTTCCATTAAATGAGAAAAAAGGAACTTTGAGACTCAGAAAGGCTACAATGAAACAAATGCCTTGATTCCATGTCAAACAATTTTGCTATAAAATCATTGAATGTGAAAATGGATCAGAAATGCTGCATTTTTATTGTGGTATTTAATACTAAAGCAATAAAAGAGGCAATTGACTGTTGTGCTTGCACTAGCTCTTTGAAAAAATGTCCAATTTGGTTCCACACCTCATTTTTTCACTAAAACCCTGTAAATTACACAGTTGAATTGTCTTTTAAAAGTTTCTATTTAATCTGACCTCACTACGTTTTTAGGTAATGCATTCCAGATCTTACCAAATCCCTGTATAAGAAGAATTTTATTGATTGCCATTCTAAATATTTGTTGCCTGGTCATCAACACATTTAGCAAAGGAAAATAGTTTCTCTCTAATTACAGGTACCTTAACAAAACCATTCATAATTCTGAATACTTCAATGGAGTTTCCCTGTGCCCGAAGGGGAGCAATTCCAGCTGACACTCATGTGCTGAAATTCTGGCCATAGAAAGATTAACTAAACAGAAGGATGATGCCTTTTTGCCCATTGTATCTGTACAAACAGGAGCTATCTTGTCCATCCTGCCTTACAGTACTTTGCAGCTCTATTGATTATGACATCTCAAAGGGTGGCATGGTAGCTCAGTGGTTAGCACTGCTGCCTCACAGTGCTGGAGACATGAGTTTGATTCCTGCCTCTGGTGACTGTCAGTGTGGAGTTTGCACATTCTCTCCTATTCTGTGAGGGTTTGCTCTGGTCTCCTCCCAAAATCCAAAGATGTGCAAGTCAGGTGAATTGGCCATGCTAAATTGCCTAAGTGTTAGGTGCATTAGTATGGGGTAAATATAAGTTAGGGGAATGGGTCTGGGTGGGTTAATGTTCAGAAGGGCAATGGTGGCCTAAGGGCCTGTTTGCACACTATAGGGAATGTCGTCTAAAAAAAATTGGATATCCAAGTGCTTTTGAAATGCAAAAAGAATTTCTGCCTCTAGCATTTTTTCAAGTAGTGGATTTGAGCCCTCCACTCCACTCTGGGTGAAATAATTTCTCTTCACCATCTCTCTAATCTTTTCTCCAATCACTTAACATTGTTTTCTCTGCTAACTGACTTCATTGCCAACAGAAATAGTTCTTCATATTCATTTAACCCATGCTCCTCATAATTTAATTCACCTCAATACATCTCGCCTCAGTTTCCCTATTTCAAAGAAAACATAGTCATTTGGATCCAGAACTGGCTCAAAGGTTGGAGACAGAGGGTAATGGTGGAGGGTTGTTTTTCAGAATGGAGGCCTGTGACCAGTGGAGTGCCACAAGGATCGGTGCTGGCTCCACTACTTTTCATCATTTATAGAAATAATTTGGATGTTAGCATGAGAGTATAGTTAGTAAGTTTGCAGATGACACCAAAATTTGAGGTGAACTGGACAGCGAAGAAGTTTACCTCAGATTGCACCGAGATCTTGATCATATGGGCCTATAGGCTGATAAGTGCCAGATGGAGTTTAATTCAGATAAATGCAAGATGCTGCATTTTGGGAAAGCAAATTACAGCAGGACTGATACACTTAATGGTAAGGTTGCTGAGCAAAGAGACCTTGGAGTGCAGGTTCATAGCTCCTTGAAAGTGGAGTCGCAGGTAGATAGGATAGTGAAGGCGGCATTTGATATGCTTTCCTTCATTGAGTATAGGAGTTGGGAGGTCATGTTGTGGCTGTACAGGACATTAGTTAGGCCACTGTTAGAATATTGTGTGCAATTCTGGTCTCCTTCCTATCAGAAAGATGTTGTGAAACCTGAAAGGGTTCAGAAAAGATTTACAGGGATGTTGCCAGGGTTGAAGGATTTGAGCAATAGGGAGAGTTGAATAGGCTAGGGCTGTTTTCCCCAGAGAGTCGGAGGCTGAGGGATGACCTTATAGAGGTTTATAAAGTCATGAGGGGCATGGATAGGATTAATAGACTAAGCCTTTTTCCTGAGGTGGGGGAGTCCAGAACTAGAGGGCATAGGTTTGGGGTGAGAGGGGAAAGATACAAAAGAGACCTAAGAGCCAACTTTTTCACACAGAGGGTGGTATGTGTATGGGATGAGCTGCCAGAGGAAGAGGTGGAGCTGGTACGATTGCAACATTTAAGAGGCATTTGGATGGTACATGAATAGGGAGGGTTTGAAGAGATATAGGCTGGGAGCTGGCAGGTGGGACTAGATTAGGTTGGGATATTTGGTCAGCATGGATGAGTTGGACCGAAAGGTCTGTTTCCATGCTGTACACCTCTATGACTTATGACCTTAAGGCCATCCAATTTTTCCTCATCACTGAAGTTCTCCATTCCTGACCATATACTTATGAATCTCAACAAAATTTTGATTAAGGTTTTGACACCCTTTCTGTTCTGTTGTGATCAGAGGTGACACTGTTTTCTAGGTACAGCCTTGATGGTATTTTATACAACACTGGCATAACCTACCTACACTTTTCCTCTAGGCATTGGCCAATCAAGGAAAATATTTAAAACATCCCATGTTCCTTCCCTGTCTTAGTCCAGGGTTATGCCTTTACCACTCAGATTTTCTTATTATCAGTAATATTGCCTTCCTTGGTAATGAAGTGCTCAAGGTTCCATACTTATGCACAGAAAAAGTTAGCACTTTTCTGATTTGACTTTCAAATTAAATTGCAACAAGAGAGCTAAAACACTATCTGGTCTGCAGGGTTCTCCCTGAATGTCAAACTAAAACTGAATATATTGCACAGATATACAAGGACAGACTGGAAATTGAGGCCACCAAGAACTTTATCCATCACAAACATGAAAGAGAGTGTCAGAGTTCAAATAATGCAGAAGACCAGTTTTAATCATTCAGTTCAAGGGCAATTATGGAAAGACAACAGATGCTGACTTTACCAGTGAATCTCAAACCCATGAAAAGACATAGAGAGAAAAGTGCTGACAATTGCCTAAGCCTCAAGCTTGGAAATCATAAGAAAAAAAATCTGAATTCTGTGAAGATATGGGGACCAAGTCCTCTCCTTCAACTTTTACTCAAAACCTCTGCTGCAGCTTGACAGGTTACAGAACAGCTCTACTGCTCTCCTGTTACTGACCAAGAGCACTAACTCATTCTTGATCTGCATAGTTTTATACTTCTCCTGCTAATTTCCTCTTTTGTCTCATACAGGCATTAGCAGAACCCAGTCAACCTGAACAACGAAGAGGCCAGTGCCAATCACTCTCAGCTCCATCTTCAGCCCTGAGGGAGAAGCCGGTGTAACCTAAAAATAATGCATCAGCAAGGTGATAATCTACACCCACTACCAGCACAAAGACTTTCACCTCAGTAGGTACTTTATCAAGATTAGACTTGGTCCTCCACAGATAACATTCCTCTTTATTGTCCATTAGACACCAAAACTGGAGGTGTAGTGGACAGTGAAGTAGGTTACCTCAGATTACAATGGGATCTTGATTAAATGGGCCAATGGGCTGAGGCGTGGCAGATAGAGTTTAATTTAGATAAATGTGAGGTGCTAAATTTTGAAACGGCAAATCAGGGCAGAACTTATACACTTAATGGTAAGGTCCTGGGAAGTGTTGCTGAAGAAAGAGACCTTGGAGTGCAGGTTCATAGTTCCTTGAAAGTGGAGTCGTAGGTACATAGGATAGTTAAGAAGGCATTTGGTATGCTTGCTTTTATAGGTCAGTGCATTGAGTACAGGCATTGGGAAGTCATGTTGTGGCTGTACAGGACATTGATTAGGCCACTTTTGGAATACAGCATGCAATTCTGGTGTCCCTGCTATAGAAAGGATGTTGTGAAACTTGAAAGGGTTTGAAAAAGATTTAGAAGAAGTTGCCAGGGTTTGAGCTATAAGGAGAGGCTGAATAGACTGGGACTATTTTCCTGGAGCATTAGAGGCTGAGAGGCGACCTTCTAGAGATTTATAAAATCATGAGGGGCATGGATAGGGTGAATAGACAAGGTCTTTTCTCTTGGGTGGGGGAGTCCAAAACTAGAAGGCATAGGTTTAGGTGAGAGAGGAAAGATTTAAGAGAGACCTAAGAAGTAACTTTTTCATGCAGAAGTTAGTGCATGTATGGAATGAGCTGCCAGAGGAAGTGGTGGAGGTTGGTACAATTACAATATTTAAAAGGCACCTGGACAGGTATATGAATAGGAATGATTTAGAGGGATATGGGCCAAATGCTGGCAAATGGGGCTAGATATATTTAGGATATCTGTTTGGCATGGACGAGTTGGACAGAAGGATCTATTTGCATGCTGTGCATCTGATGATAGCACATGTAAAATAACATGGATAGCAAGACATCTATTTAGCAACACAAATGGTGAAAGGCTGCAAAAATAACAAAGTTTCATTTGTAATCTGCAGGGGCTACTTGCCAGATGAGCAAAAGAATCACAAACAGTAATACATAGACTGAGCATAGCTCTTTCATCCTGGAAGCAAGTAGTGAGAGGTTCAGGCTCCATGCGCTCCGCTACACTTTGTGCTATCCTAGCCTGAAAGACCTCCCTGTTGCTTAATGTTTTGATCAACTGGATCATTTTCATGTGCAGAAAATTGCTGTCAAACCCTCATTCCAGACGATGCAAGATATCGCCCCTCCTTTTGACCCCTCCAAGTGTGGAAAGGCACAACATGCAACAATGATGCAGGACCAATGTGGTACAAAACATCAAAATCTATCTTCTGGAAGCCTTTGGTCTTTCAAGTTTGGTCCTGGTTGAAGCATGCCCTGCATTGTACCTTTGTTCTCTCTCAGTCTAAGGGTGTCTTAATGATGTCATCAGCCATGTTTGGAGAGGCTACCCATTGTCTACCCAGCAGACATCTTTGGTTGGGCCAACGACCTTAGGAGGAAGCAGGCACCTATGAGCTCTCCACTATGTAAAGATCATGGCAGCTCCCAGGATATCTGGCAAAGGCCTTCAAAGTTTGGCGTCAATAGCCATAAATTATTTGAGCATTGAGAGAGTTGAAGTTTTTTCTGTTCACAAATATCGGAGGATGGTGATAGCGAGCTCGAAAAACAACCTGAGTGCAGTCAATGGTGCCCAGCTCGTGGGGGATGCCAGTGATAGTGGAGAATCTCAGTGCCTGAACTGCTTGACTCTTCTCATCACAGGTAAGGGTACAAAGGGCTGTCTGATGAGGATAAACACATTAGCAACATCCGGAACGCACTTGTGAGTTGAGGTTTGGGAGACATCACACATGTCATCAGGGCAGCTGCAACCTTGGCATCCACCATATGGACTTGCCACCCAATCCTTGTGAGTGCTAATCATTGTCCAGCAGGTGAGGTAGATCAGAGATGATGGGGTTGGACATCATTACTCATTACCAGCCCCGTCTTTCAAACAGTGAAAGAAAATTACATGAGGCCTATGAATTGTGAGTCTCCTCATTTGTCTGCTTCCTGATTCTCCTTAATGGATTTAGTCCTGCAGCTTCTCCCTCTCGACTCAGTGCAGCAACCATTTAAGGTTATCATTAATGCTGGGCTTTTAAAGATTTTCTAATCACTGTCTCCCTCTGCATTGTCTTCTGAGTTTTATCAAGGCCACCACGACTCCAATGAAGACTTTCTCCATGTGACTTCCATGAGCAGATAATCTGTGGAGATTATCAGAAAGATAATGCTATTTCATTGAGAGAATTCCTGATCCCTTGCATCCATAACAATTAAGCATAATATTATGCTGTCACACAGAGTGGCATAGAGGCTTCCCAAGGACGGTATTGTTATGCATCAATAAAGCGATTTAATAATTTGACCATTTCAGATGACACAGTTGCCAGCCAATGTGTATGTTCTACAGATTTTTGTTCATAAGCCACCTTGAAACTGTCAATGTCTTAAAAAAGCAAAGGCTCCTTTCAAATCATAGTCCATGTCCTTTCTGATATTTCTAATTGACTAGTTCAGAGATATTATTAGATGCCTCTGGAGTAACCTGGGTCTTCTGGCCCAGAGACTGGAATACTTCCACCGCATCACAAGAACCCGACCCATGTCCTTTCATACCTACATTTCACTGTGAGAACATGACAGCTACAATGTGTTGCCTTCTAGCACATGCCATAGAATATGGCTGACAAATAGGAACTTCAGGCGATATTTTCAAGTTCCTTGTTATCATTAAAATTGTTGAACTCACACGACAAAGAGACTATCATTATGCAAAATGCAATGTTCATGATTGCTTGAGACCATAATTTCAATTCTGCATTCTTACTGACCATCCAAACAATTGTAAATTGAAGGCAAGTGGGTGGTTTTATTGGACGAATGAATGCATGATTACTTTTGATACCTTCAGAGAGAGGTGGGAACTACCTACCTCTCCCTCGCCTTTGGTAGTTAGCCTTGCATTTAATGGGTTTTGCATGTAGATTAATCAATAAGAGAACACGTGTGATTTAGCGATAGTAATGGTGGTGGAAAATTGCCACAGGTGATTTGGTGATGGGAAAAGCCATTTAGTTGTATGTGGTAGCACTTCCAGATGTATATACATTTAAAAAAAGGCATAATTGCTGCTATTGGCCCAGGATGGCTTCTAAAGCAAATTCATTATTCTGATGAATAAAGAAGTAACTTACTTCATGCACTTTGCAAGTGGCCATTTTAGGATGCTGCACAGTTTATTTTCAATTCTATACGGCAAGGTCTCAATTGCATCTTCCTAGGAGTGACTTGCAGGCTCTGCCCATGACCAATTTCCCCTCACTTTTCATGTTCCCTTTTCTGGTGCTGCTTCTTCCATTTTGGTTGAACCCCCTTATATCACCGTTAATGTGCCCACTTTACTCCCAGAGCCAAGGCTCTTTAGATTCCCAGACCATGTTGGCACTACCTCTTCCCACATTGAGGCTAGAATAACTGTAACCTACCTGAACCACCCTCCTTTGACAATGACCCTCCAGTCCTCTTCTGTTAACTATGAGGTTCCAACATACTATTGGCAATTGCCCCTTCTCATTGTGTCTATTCCCTCCAAGACTCAGTGTGTATAAAACCAATGAAGTATTGAACTCGTTAACATTAACATGTAACTAACAATTGACTTCTCGTATGCAGAGCTCCATTGATATTGTTCACCCTGGCTGTAGAAAAACTGCACAGTCAACAATGAAACTGTCATGCAGAGATCTCTCACCAAACAGATATTGGTCTCAAACTGGAATCTATAATATAATGGTATTTTTAATATTTCTCAGATACATAGTTTGGGATCACCCAAAGTCAACAAATTAACTAAGCCAGCTGGGATGGCTATCCCTATAGTGCTTCTTTCCAATATGAGCTACCTGCCCCATCCTCTGTGTTATGAAGCTAAAACAAAGATGCTGTCAGCGTGTAATTCAATGTTGAAGACACGTGCATTCAAAAAGCAATGCCACACACTGTAGTTGGATGTCTCCAAGTCAACGCTAAAGTCCAAAGATGTGCAGGTTAGGTGGATTGGTCATGTTAAATTGCCATAGTGTCCAGGGATGTGCAGGCTAGGTGGATTAACAATGGTAAATGCAGAGCTACAGGATAGATTTAGGGGGGTCAATGGGATGCTCTTCCGAGGGTCATAAAATCATAGAGATGTACAGCACGGAAACAGACCCTTCAATCCAACTCGTCCATGCTGACCAGATATCCCA
Organism: Chiloscyllium plagiosum; assembly: GCF_004010195.1. Classification (NCBI taxonomy): domain Eukaryota; kingdom Metazoa; phylum Chordata; class Chondrichthyes; order Orectolobiformes; family Hemiscylliidae; genus Chiloscyllium; species Chiloscyllium plagiosum. The sequence continues at coordinate 46,001,149 of NC_057711.1, forward strand.
ACCCAATCTAGTCCCACATGCCAGCACCTGGACCATTTCCCTCCAAACCCTTCCTATTCATATACCCATCCAGATACCTTTTAAATGTTGCAATTGTACCAGCCTCCACCACTTCCTCTGGCAGCTCATTCCATACATATACCACCTTCTGAGTGAAAACGTTGCCCCTTAGGTGTCTTTTATATCTTTCCCCTCTCACCCCAAACCTATGCCCTCTAGTTCTGGACTCCCCCACCCCAGGGAAAAGACTTCTGTCTATTTATCCTATCCATGATTTTATAAACCTCTGTAAGGTCATCCTCAGCCTCCGACGCTCCAGGGAAAACAGCCCTACCCTATTCAACCTCTCTCTATAGCTCAAATCCTCCAACCCTGGCAACATCCTTGTAAATCTTTTCTGAACCCTTTCAAGTTTCACAACATCTTTCCGATAGTAAGGAGACTAGAATTGCACGTAATATTTCGACAGTGGCCTAACCAATGTCCTGTACAGCCGCAATATGACCTCTCAACTCTTGTACTCAATACTCTGACCGATAAAGGAAAGCATACCAAATGCCTTCACTATCCTATCTACATATGACTCCACGGTATGGACTTGATGGGCTGAACGGCCTGCTTCCACACTGTCGGGATTCTATGATGATGATGATGATGATGATGATGGTTCTATGAAAATCAGTATGGGATAAGAATGCAAGCTAGTAGCAATAAGATGCCTGTGTCCATGTCAGTACAAAAGCCTAGGGGTAAGTGAGGACTCCAGATGCTGGAGATCAGAGTCGAGAGTGTGGTGCTAGAAAAGGACAGCAGGTCAAGCAGCATCCAAGGAGTGGGAGAATTGATGTTTCATCAGGGGCTTATTCCTGGTGAAGAACTTATGCCTGAAAAGTTGATTCTCCTGCTCCTCAGATGCTGCCTGACCTGCTGTGCTTTTCCAGCCCCACAGTACAAAAGCCTCCTGTCCAGATCCTGGCTGTCCCTGCATGCAAAGCAACTTCACAAAAGCATGCAAGTCCTAGCTCCAGAGGAGATGGTTGAAATTGTAAAGTGACGGCTGAATTGGTAGGAGAGCAATCATGATGATGTGATGTGGCTCACAGTTTGCCAATGCACGAGTAAAATGGATGAAGGGTAGTGCAGACTCCTAGCCATGGACCATGCAGAGATGTGTAGAAAAAAGTGCCTGCATGTAAAGTGAAGATGCATAGCTAGCACAGGTATTCAAAGAGCTGCAATAGATGCTGAGGAGAAAAGTTGCTAGGCACCCGCTCTGTTTTAACTCTGCCTGCATCTTCACAAAAGGAGCGGAAAATTGAAAGTGCAATTTTAACAAGGCAAGCTGGGCTAATAATGAGATGCAAATGCATGGAAATAAGCTAGTTGCCACTCAAGGGGAAGACGACAATTGCCAATTAAAACTTGAAAGGTAAATTGGGCAACGTTTACTCAATGTCAAGTATCCTAACTTTTTTTATTTTCAGCCTATTTAGTCATCTGGCTTGCCATTACTCCTTCCACATCTGGGAGGAGCAAATTCCACTGCACATATGTACAGTACCATAACTCCTTTGTTACATTTATCGAACCTCTCCATCATTTCTTCAAAGAGTTTATTTAGGTTAGTAAACATGACTTGTTTTTAATGAATTCATGCAGACTGTACCTTTATTAACTCATGCATCTTCAAAAGAGAATTAGTTTTTGACAACAGTGTCCTGAAGTTTTCTTCCACTGACAGTAGCAAGCTTATCGCTCTTCCTTTTATTGAATCAAGTGAAATATTTCAAATTATCTTATCCTCACAAATTAAAGATAGCAATTAGAAATTAATTATCTTTACCATTGTTTCCTTCCACAATTGAGGGTGCATCCCAGCTGGCTTAGTTAACTTGCTGACTTTGCGTGATCCCAAACTATTTATCTGAGAAATATTAAAAATACCATTATATCATAGATTCCGTTTTGTTTGGTGAGAGACCTCTGCATTAGAGTTTGATTGTCAACTGAGCAGTTTTCCATAGTCAGGGTGAACAATATCAATGGAGCTCTGTGTACTCAAAGTCAATTGATAGTTACATGTTAATGTTAATGATTTCAATACCTCATTGGTTTTATGCACACATTAAAATGAAAAATCTTTTAAGTTTAAACACTTTTATCAGATTCTTTAACTTTGAAATAACTGCCTGTTTTTGAGTTGACTGAATTATAAGACTTGAGTGATCTCACACCACAAGTTAACTCTAATCCATTGAATTTATGTATGAATCATAATGCACACCAGTTGCATTAACACAAAGCTCAAACAACTTCATATCAGCGGCTGTGCCTGGTTTACAAATCTCTAATTATTGACCAATTTTACAGTTTTTAGACAGCTTAGAAAATACACATTACAGACTTGTGTAATAGAAGCCAGAATATTAGGAAAAATAGGAATATTTTGGAAAGGGTTTTGTATCCACTGTGATGTTTATATATTAAAAATGATCTTCTTGTGGTGAAAGCATCTTTAAATAATGAAAAGCAAATCTATAGCAGAAATGTTAAGAACATTTGTAAAGTATCCAGTTTGGCTCTTATGTCCAAGATTGAATTTAATTTCTTGCAAGTACTTAATAATGCAGCATGCTTCAGATAGATTCCGCACAGTGGTTGTATGAGCTCGGGGTGAAATATGCAGACTGTGCTTGTTCTGTTCCCCTTGCACAGAACCAGACTTGGGCCAAACACCATGCTCAGAAATGTATGAAATTCATCAAGGCCTCACGATTGCTGGCTGATCCAGAACATGTGGGGCACTCCTGGCAGCACAAAGCGCATTCCAACATTTGCGGGCTCTGCATGATATTTCAAACAGCTCTAGTTTCCCTGGATATGACCTGCTGCTGAGAGTCAAGCTGCTATGTAAACACGAAAGACTTCAGAATCTGTGTTTTTATTTCCACCACCAATGGCCATTTGCTCACTTGTTCTTTTTCAATTAGTCTTTCTTTATTGTAGTCTGTAAGGTCAAAATAATTTCAAGAATACTGCTGAGCTCACCAACTATGCTATAAACTTCTGGTTAGAGATGTTTCAGTCTTAGTTGTTTTGATCATTTGATTACAAATATCCATACCAGTAGAGAACTTTAAAATTCTAATTCTGGAATAAATTACTGATAAGATGTTCTAAACACATGATATAAAAGCATAAGTATGTACAAACTGGAGTACAGCCTCAGACCACACAGCCCCATCACTACTGTTTCAAAATATAGTCTGAGCATTTTCAATTTTCTACCCATCCAAGTGAAATTTTAGTTTAATTTCACTTCCAGATCAGTTTCATTGTGCAACGTTAAACCTGCGCAGAGAAAATATTGCCCATCAGTGTCAGTATGATTATAGTCTTGTAATTAAGGCAATTGAACTGCTATGACAATCACCTTTTGAGACTAAGGTGTTTTTGATCTGACATCCGAAAGGAGACTTTACAAATTGTCATTCTGGCATGAATCTGCTGGGATCATATTATCATGAATTTAGGGAAATAGTCAATGATATCCTGGTGTTTTTCATCTGAATCCCTGATGTAATCATTCTTAATTTGTGAACTCCAACATAGTTACAGTGTAATTTATGACACTGAGAGAGGTCAATAGAACCAAGACCATGCCAGTTCCTGCAGAGAAATCACTGCAGTTCATGGAGATTGGGGTGGGTAGTTAGTGGAGTGAAGGGGTGAGGTGTACTCACTGGATTGTTGGAAAAGGCAATCCAGGAATTTTACGCAATAATAGTAACTACAACCAGGGCTGGAAGGATGAATAAATTCTTCTCTTTCCACTCTTGAGAAAAGTAGGACTGAGTCACAATTTTTAAAATAATTCTAAGTTTCAATTCAATAAATACTTGGCAATATCTTACCATAAAAAAGGAGAAGTAGGCCATTCAGCCCATTAAGTCTGCGCCACCATTCAATGAAATCATGACTGATCTAATAATCCTTAACTCCTTTTCCATAACCCTTGATTACTAAATAAAAACCAGTCTATCTCAGCCTTGAATATACTTAACGACACAATCTTGGCAGCTCTCTGTTACAAAGAATTCTACAGAAGGAAGATCATTGATGAAGAAGTTGAAGATGGTGTCCGAGGCCCAACTATCTTCAGCTGCTTCATCATGACCTTCCCTACAACATAAGCTCAGAAGTGGAGATGTTCACTGATGATTGTAGGATTTTCAACACCATGTATAACACCTCAGATACTGAAGCAGTCTGTATTCAAATGCAACAAGACCAGGACAATATCCCAGGAGAATTGGGCAGAGAAGCAGCAAGTAACATTTGCAGCATTTGAATACTAGGCATTGACCATCTGAAATCAGAGATAATCACTTGCCATTCAATGGCATTACCATCATTGAAATATCTACCACCAACATCCTGTGGGTTACCATTGACCAGAAGCTCAATTGGAATCGCCATACAAATATAATGGTGGCAAGAATTGGTCAGGGGCTAGGAATGCTGCAGGAGGTAACTCACCTCCTGACTTCCCAAAGCCTGTTCACCAACTGCAAGACACAAGTCAGGAGTATGATGGAATACTCTCCAGTTGCCTGAATTGGTGCAGCTCCAACAACACTTGAGAAGTTTGACATCATTCAGGGTTAAGCAACCTGTTTGATTGGCTGCACATCCTCAAACATTCATTGCCTCTACCACTGACACTCAGTAGCAGTAATGTATGCTATCTACAAGATGCACTGCAGAAATTCACCAAAGATCCTGAGACAGCACCCTCCAAGCCTATAACCATTTCCATCCAGATGAATAAGGGTAGCAAAATATGGGAACACTACCACATGCAACTTCTCCAAGCCACTCACCACCCTGACATAGAAATATAATGCTGTTGATTCAGAGTTATTGGGTCAAAAGATTGGAATTATTTCCCTCATGGCATTGTGGGTCATGGACTGCAGCGTTTCAAGAAGGCAGCTCACCACCACCTTCTTAAGGGCATCTAAGGATGGGCAATAAATGTTGGCTTTTGTTATTAGCTACTGAACCTGGAGGCTGGGTCTTCGTGATTAATGCAGAAAGACTCCCAAATTTCTCACTTCTATAGCTTTCTGCAGCCTCTATTCAGCCCCTCTATTCTTGCTGCCAAATCTTCACATTTCCCTATATTATATTCCATCTGCTAAATTTTTGCCTACTCACTTAATCTATATATATCACTCTGCAGGCTCTTTGTATCATTCTCACTACTTGCCTGACTAACAATTTTTGTTTCATCTGCAAAGTTGGCTAAAGACCATTCACTTTCCTCATCCACTTCACTAAAATATACAGCAAATAATTGTGGTCCCAGCACTGAATCCTGTGACATCCCACTAACTGCAGATTGCCATCCTGAAAATGCCTCCCTTATCCTAACTCTCTGCTTGTATAACTTAGTCAATCCTCCGTCCAGGCAAATACATGAACTCCAATACCATGGAGTCTGATCATTTTAGGTGCCTAATGTGTGGTACTTTATCAAGTGTCTTCTGATAATCCAAATATATTACATGCACTGCTTTATCAGATTGATCCTGTCTCTTACCTCTTCAAATAATTCTAGTAGATTTGTTGGGCATGATTCCCCTGCATGAAAACATGCTGACTCTGCTTGATCATATTTCTAAATTTATAAACGCTCTGCTATTACATCCTTTATAATAGATTTTAACATTTTCCCAATAACAGATTTTAAGCCTACTAGCATATAGTTACTTGTTTTTCTCTCCTTCCTCTTTTAAATGGAAGTATTATATTGGCAGTTTTCCAATCCTTTGGGATTTTTCCAGAATCTGAGGGTATAGTTAACGCTATGAAGTGTGTGCTAAACAGCTCCCTTTTAGTTGCTCAAAACAAAGTGATTAAATTCACTCAAGCCAGATATTAAACCTTTTAGAAGGATAAAAACCCATCCTCAATTCCACAGTATGCATATACACTAACAGATACACAAACAGAACAAAGCAAAGAATGTGAGGAGGTGGAACTTTTAAAAGTTAGATGAAGGAATTTCATTTCTGATATTGGTCTTGAGGTTCTGGTGCTGTTTTGGGGTTGGCCTGGTTGTATTTGATTGGGGTAGATTTGCATGTTTTACAAAATCTTGGTTCTACAATGGATGTTCATCTTTTGCTGAATTAGGCATGCCACTTCCAGAGAGAGAGAGAGAGAGAGAGAGAGAGAGACAGAGAGGGAGAGAGAGAGAGAGCAAGACCTTATATTGTTAAGAGCCCTCCTTCTTAATGTTACTGGATGTTACTGTTTTCTGTCACAAAAAACAAGTTTACAATCAAGACTTCTCACAAGAGGAAGATTATAATGTGGTAGATGGTGCACAATGGGGACATTGTGAGGTTACTTCCAACACATGGGGAATATATATGTTATCTCCTGTAACATAAGATTCGGGAATGGACATTGAGTTATTGAAGAATCCAACAGACGTTTACTACAATTAAGTACACATATTATATTCATTGGACACATAAGTATTTGGAACAATATTAAGCTATTAGTTTACAAGAAAATACCTTGCTTCCAACATAGTGTCAGGCTTCAGGTGATCCAGGTTGAAATACAATGTGTTTTCAGTTAACATGGTATGAAACCATGATGATATCACAAGAAAGTTTCTTAAAGTTATATTGACATACTGATTGTGAAATATACCATAATGTCCCTCCTTTTCCAAACAGATATAAATTGTTATATATAGGCACATGTTGTCAGTTTGATAATTGTACAAACAGGTAAAACAGAGTTGAGAAGAATAACTGTTAAAACTTTAACATACTATTTTGGAGATTTGACAACTCATGCTGATCTGGTGATCAAAAATCCATCTGGGAAGTAGGCTTTGTTCTCTGTTACACTTGTTTGATAACTTTAAAGTTAAAAATCACACAACACCAGATTATAGTTCAACAGGTTTATTTGGAAGCACTAGCTTTCTGAGCGCTGCTCCTTCATCATGTGGTTGTGGAGTATAATATTGTAGGACACAGAATTTATAGCAAAATTGTACAGTATGATGTAACTGAAACTATATATTGAAAAAGACCTGGATTGTTTGTTAAGTCTCTCATCTTTTAGAATGGGCATGTTGGTTTCAGTTCTTTCATATGTAAATCCCAGAAATGTTTAAAGTTAAATTCTCAAGTGAACTTTAACAATAGGTGCCATGTTGGCCCAGATAATGAATTGAAGATGTGAAGACTGTCTGTGCTTCAGTGTTCAGACTGATTCTAATCTAAAAAAGGAATCTTACATGGATTCATGCAGTTTTTGAGAAAATAAAATGTAATTCTGTAAGTACAAATTCACCCCACAAACTTATGTGTGTGTGTGTGTGGGAGTGGGGTAGGAGTGTCTGTGAGAGAATTGAGTACGTGTATGTGTATGTGTGTGAGTGTGAGTGTAAAGGGGTATAAGTCTGAGAGAGGG
>NC_057711.1:46009151-46015094 GCF_004010195.1 Chiloscyllium plagiosum
GGTAATGTTCCCATGTGTAATGGTGGTATTCATGTCGACACTCTGACATGTCTTGCAGCGTCTGCCGTGACAAAATTGTATGGCGTATAACTTGGTTGTCTTGCTGCTAGTTTCTATCAGGTAAAAACAATGACTGCAGATGCTGGAAACCAGATTCTGGATCAGTGGTGCTGGAAGAGCACAGCAATTCAGGCAGCATCCGACGAGCAGCAAAATCGACGTTTCGGGCAAAAGCCCTTCCTGATGAAGGGCTTTTGCCCGAAACGTCGATTTTGCTGCTCATCGGATGCTGCCTGAATTGCTGTGCTCTTCCAGCACCACTGATCCAGAAGCTAGTTTCTATCAGTCAACATCATTGCACAATCATCATCATCAGTGTTCCTAATCACTTTCCTTGTATGCGACTTTTGTGACATACATTGTTCTGGGCCTGCTTCTGTTCCAGCACGGTGAAGCACCATCATTCATAAGGATTCTGTATGACCTGCATTGATTGCATATTCAAGCAAACTTTGCTGGTATCCAAATATTTGTCTTTATATTTCCAATTCACACTTCAGTCCAGTTGTCTATCTATTCACTTGTCATGTATTTCTTTCAGTCTCAATGCCTTTGATGAAGAATGCCCTACATTTCAGAATGATTAGACAATTGGTTGCTGGGTAAGATAATTTAGACTCACCACATTAGTATAAGTTGTGATAGCAATAGTAGACCTTTCTCCATTGGTTTGTATAAAATGCAGTCATACAATGTGAAAAGTTTGTTTCTTTGCTCAACACTTAAAGATAATTGATTTGATAATCTACACATATATTCTACTGAACTGTTGGATATGGCAGGTGACAATGTGATATGGGGGAATTCCCCAGTTAGCACGCATCTTGAAATGGTTTACCAGTGTACTGCCATATCGCCTAGCCCAACATTTCCTTTGCAAATACCTGTCGGAGCTTTACCAGTTCAATTTTATGTTACACTGTTATGTTTTGACATAGATAGGGAGTTTCAATACTCCTTTTTCCATCATGAGTTGTGAATTTAAGTCTTTGTTCCAGCAATACTTGTAATCAAGTTGGCCCATTCCAGGGATATTTGGAGATGTAATCATACGTTCCAGATGGTAAATTTTAATGTCCACAAAACCCTTAGGTAGCCTTTTCAGGATGTGTTAGAGAGCATCAGTAATATTATTTAGACGTGGCAAGTTCCTATTCAACTTGGCTATTTTCAGGTCAGGTGACTTTAACAGTTATTTTAAAGTATTCCATGTTCAAATTTATCATTTTTCTGTCAATACAAAGTCCAATGTTTTCTTATGTTAGTTGATGTGGTTTAAAGATTAAACTTTATGCTTTATATCATCATGACAGAGTGAGGTGAGGTAAAAGTTACTGCCCATGGCATCAAGGACCCCCAGCAAAACTAGATTAAATAGGAACTTGGGGAAACCTCTCTGCTGGTTGGAATCATACCTAGCACAAAGGCAAATGCTGTGGTTGTTGGAGGTCAGTCATCTCAGTACAAGGACACCATTGCAGGAGTTCTTTAGGATAGTATCCTCAGCACAACCATCTCAATTCATTCATCAACATCCTTCCCTGCATCATAAGGTCAAAAGTTGGGATGCTCTCTGATAATTGCCCAAATTTTAGCAATATTTGTGACTCTGCATATACTGAAACAAGACTTGAAATGCAGCAAGATGTGGACAATATCCAGAACAATTGGGATGACAGTTAGTAAGTAATATTTATGCAACACAAGTGCAGGGCAATGATTTTTTCCAAAGGATAGAATCTAACCATTACCCTAGACATTCAATGGAATTAGTATTATTGAATCTTCCACTATCAATATCCTTGAAGTTACCACTGACCATAAATTGAACTCAACTAGTCTAGACATATAAATGGAATGGTTACAAAAGCAGGTCAGAGGCTAGTAATCCCACAGCTTTTGACTCCTCAAAGCCTGTCTGCCATCTACAAGGCACAGGTCAGAAATGCGAGGAAACACTCACCACTGGCCTGGAGATGTGCAGCTCCAACAACACTGAAGAAGCTTGACACCATCAAGAACAAAACAGCCTGCTTCATTGATATTTCATCCAAAAACATTTACTCCCTCCTTCAACAACACTCAATAGTAGCAGTATGTGCCATCTCCAAGATGCACTGCAGAAGTTCACCAAAGCTCCTTTGCAACATCTTCCAAATCAATACTAGTAACATCTAAAAGAACAAAGGCTACAGATAAATGCGAACTCCACCACCTGCAAGTTCCCCTCCAAAGTACTCATCATCATAACTTGGTTAAAATACTGGAGCTCCCTCCCTATAGATATTGTGGGTGCACCTATACCAAACAAACTGCAACAGCTCAAGAAGGCAGCTCATCACCACCTTATAAGGGCAAATACAAATGAGCAATAAATGCTGTCCCAACCCACAAAGCCCTTATGCCATGAGACAATGAGGAAAAATAAGTTTGCAATAACTGCCCTGGTATGGGAAGTCTATGTGAAGAATTCCCTGCAAATGGTTATGGTTACAATCCATAATGGATGGTTTTTAGTAGAAATTCAAAGGAGTTGAAATTATATGCAGACTGCCACTTCACTTCTCCTTCTCATATTTAGAAGGGGCTCTGTACTTCTGACAGCAGGTTCCAATCAAGGCTATAGTTTAAATCTGTTGGGTCCCTTGTAGTGGAAGAGAAATGGGAGAAGGCAAACCATGTCCCAATTTTCATAGCAGTCAGTTGCCATTTTCTGGGATTTGAGGCCCAGGATCAGATAGACACTTTGTCAGCTTCTGTGAAAGGATACATACATAAGTGTAAGGTTGAGGGGTCGGGGTAGAGTGTCAGGTAGGTAAAGTGCCAGGTGGGAGGTTGCTATGGTGGAAGAAGCTGAGACGGTCAAGTAAGTGATAAACTGTTTAGGGTATGTCTGAATGGGCAGGAGATATTAAGTCTGATTGGGGGATGGAGTGCCACTTCTCTATTTATTTCTCCTGCTATGTTGTGCTTTGTCGAATGCCTTTGAAAATCTATATACACAATATCAACTATACTACTCTCCTTAACTCTCATTGTAACTTCATCAAAGATCTCAATGAAGTTAGGGAAACAAGATTTTCCTTTAATAAATTCATGCTGACTTTGACACATAAGCTCATACTTTTCAAGATGCCAAATAATTTTGTCCCAGATTATTAGTTGTAAAAGTTTCCTCATTACTAACGTTATCTGACTTTCCTCTAGTTGGTGTGTTTATCCCTTTCTCCTCTTTCAAACAGGACTGTATCTTTCATAATTATTAACTGCTCTATCTCCATTCCCACATCTAAAGAGAACTGAAAAACTATGGATCGAGTTCCACAATTTAAACTCTTACTTCCTTTAGTAAATTGGAAAACATCCCATTCAAACCATTGCCAAATAAGAAGTTCATCATTGCTGAAAAGAGGGATGTTGCTGAAGCATTTTGGCTTGTACTTATGAGGGCAGTGCCAGATTTCAAACAATCGTAACAATTTATATGCAGCTGAAGTCTGATTGGCCAAGATTTTGCCACAGGAAACATGACAGGCAACTAAAGATTCCACAAACTCCAAAATAATTCAAGAAATGCACAAGGTTTGAACATAGAATCATAGAATTTTACAGTACAGAAAGAGGCCATTTGATAATCATATTGAGGGTGGGTAATCTCACAACTCTTAAAAAATACATTTGAAGTTTCATAACAAAGCTATAAGCCATGTGCAGCAAAGTGGGACTAGTGCATTTTTGATGGTACAGATTTAATGGGCCAAACAGCCTCCTTTATGCTGTATGATTCTATGATATCCTTGTTGTTTGCAGAAAATAGATGCCTGATAATGAATGTATGTTACATCTAACAAGTTTAAGTGAGACTAATACAAGCTGAATTGATTAAGTTCTGAAGAAGAATCACGTTGGACTTGAAACATAAATTCTGTTTCTCTCTTCACAGTTATTGCCACACCGAGAGCTGATGAATTTCTCCAGAATACTCTGTCAGACACAAAGGATTATTTCTGTTTCTCTCTCCACATAAACTACCAGACTCGTTGAGTTTCTCCAGCATTTTGTGTTAGTTTTAGATACAGCAACCATGGTCTTTCACTTTTATTTCAGATTTGGGTAAGCTTTCAAGGGTCTTATCAGAACATTTCAGGACTGGGACTAACACTAACTCTTCATTCTAAGTTAAAAATCACACAACACCAGGTTATAGTCCAACAGGTTTAATTGGAAGTACACTAGCTTTCGGAGCAACGTTGCTCCGAAAGCTAGTGTACTTCCAATTAAACCTGTTGGACTATAACCTGGTGTTGTGTGATTTTTAACTTTGTACACCCCAGTCCAACACAGCATTTCCAAATCTTCATTCTAAGTTAACTTAATTGACTAATTCTATTCTCTTATTGGGACCATGCATCAGTTCAACTATCCTACACCAAAGAATTCAGATAACTACAGACAATTCAAAGTCAAAGTAAAACTAAATGTTTCCCTCTCTCAGCTCAGGGTGTTTCCCTCAAGCTTAAAAAATTTCAAATTCCAGAACTCTCAAACAAACCTTGAGCCTTATTTACCTTATTGGGATGCAAAATAATCTAAAATAAACAAAATTCATTGACTCTAAAGCCAGGCATCAAAAGTTTTTATTAAATAAATCACCATGGCTACAAATACAATTCCAAGTTGATTATTAACTTCACACCCAACCATTACAGGGGCAGCATGGTAGCTCAGCAGTTAGCTGTGTGAGTTTCCTCCATGAGCTCTGGTTTCCCAAGATTTGCACGTTAGGTGGGTTGGCTGTGCTAAATTACCCATAGTGTCCAGGGAGATGCACACTAAGTGGATTAGCCATAGCAAACGTAAGGTCACAGGGTGCGGGCCTGGATGGGATGCCCTTTGCAGCGTCAGTGTGGACTTGATGGGCTGAATGGCCTGCTTCCACAATATAGGGATTCTATGATTCTAATTCAAAGACCAGAATTGCAATTTACAATAAGTGAAATGAAATATATGTTCCACAATTTCCATCACATTCAATATTCTGAGCTGAGAGCGCAGACATTGATTAGAGTATTTAATCATCTGAACCCTACTTGTTTGACAGCTTTCGTTGTATGATTTTTGCTCTTAATTTCACAGTTCTTTTAAAGGGAAGTGTATGGAACGTTTGATGTACAAATGAATGCACATTAATTTTAGATTGTTAATTTTTCCTTTTTGATAAAGCTCATTTGTATGTTCTATTTTAGCTTTTGTTTTAAATCAACCTGTCCAGTTACATTATGACACAATTCTTGAGCAAGTGGAACTTGAACCAAGGCCTTCTGGCCCAAAGGAAGGGACATTATCACTGTGTCACAAGAATTATTTCACAATTGTTAGTTGTTGTTTTTGGTCAATAATCTCAGTCTCAGAACTGCAGCAGTTCTTCAGGTTAGGTATTTTCCCTCATCAACCTGTTCACTTAGGGTACACCTGTAGAGCAAATTGGACTGGCTCAGAAACAGGGACACTATCACTGCACAACAAGAACTCTTTTCATTACAGTTATTTATACAAATTAATTAGGCGTGGATCGGTACCAGGGACTACGATGTTGTGGCCATCACGGAAACGTGGATAGATGAGGGACAGGAATGGCTGTTGGAGGTTCCTGGTTACAGGTGTTTCAGTAAGATTAGGGAGGGTGGGAAAAAAGCAGGGGGGGTGGCATTGCTAATTAGAAATGCAGAAAGGAAGTTTGAGGGGGATCTGCCTCTGGAGGTAGTATGGGCTGAAGTCAGAAATAGGAAAGGTGCAGTCACCTTGTTGGGTGTTTACTATAGGCCCCCCAATAGCAGCAGAGATGTGGAGAAACAGATGGGGAAACAGATTGTGGAAAGGTGC
>NC_057711.1:46017581-46067842 GCF_004010195.1 Chiloscyllium plagiosum
ATAGGGGCGATGTCAGGGGTGGGTTCTTTACCCAGAGAGTGGTGGGGGCATGGGATGCGCTGCCCGTGGGAGTGGTAGAGTCGGAATCATTGGCGACCTTTAAGCGGCATTTGGATAGGTACATGGATGGGTAGTTAATCTAGGTTAGAAGTTCGGCACAACATCGTGGGCTGAAGGGCCTGTTCTGTGCTGTATTGTTCTATCTAATTGGTTTCAAATGCTTTACCACTTCAGGTATTTAACCTTGGAAGATTATGGATGATTGACACTTATGGGCTCTTGTAGTGCAAGGGTTGTGTCCCTACCTTTGAGCCAGGAACCTGGATTTAAATTTCTAAGGACGTTAATTAGAAAATATATGATTGACACTCATCGAGTTACTTTTAACACAGTGGAAAGTTATAAATGAATCATTCATTTAAAAGCTTTCTTTTCACACATACAACCTTCACTATGTGATTCATTGCTTCGACACAGTGTATAGTGGGTGAATGGCCATATATAAGCCAAAACTTGTTTGAGCACATAATAGGCCAAATGAGGTGGAAGAAGGGACATATTCTGGCAGGGGGCATGAGAAAAACCTTTTGAATTTACCTTTTTGAGCTTCTGTGAACCAAATAATGGATCCAGCCAGGTCTAGAGTGCTAGGTGTGGGTTCTCAGCCTAAACTAACCCATGCCCTTGAAAGGCATGTCTAAAAGTCATAAATTCTGTGAATGGGTTTAGGAATCCGATCACTATTTTTAAAAGGCACCTGAGACTACCTGACTTGATGAAAATCCATTCCCCTATATTTTTTTCAGATGGATGTAAAGAATTCACTAAGCGTTGAGGAGGAAAGGAGATATTTCAATAACATTCATTCTGCGACCAGTATAAATTAATGATCCAGCTATTGTACATTTATTATTTACTGTACACAAAATTAGTTATTGCATTTGTGTGTGCAAGAAACATAAATGTACATTAACATTAATCCAGTTATAAAGCACTTTGGGAGATCATAGATTGTGAAATGTTGATGGAGGCTTAAACAAAAGATCAAAGCTGTCATATGGCAAACTTGTTATATGAGGAAAGATCTATAGTCATAAAGATCTACTGCACAGAGAAAGCCACTTAATTACTCCAGTCCCATTTTCCAGCAGTTAGCCCTTAGCCTTATATGCCTTGGCTTTACAAGTGCATGTCTAAATACTTCTTACATTGTTATTTGGGTTTTTGTCGCTACCATCCTTACAGGCAGTGAATTTCAGATTTCAACCACCATTTGCATGAATTTTCTTTTCCTTATATCCTCTCTAAACCTCCTTCCTCTTAAATCTATGCCGCATGGTCATTGCTCCGTCCAGCAAGGGGAAAAGTTCCTTCTTGCCAACTCGAGTTTGGAAGAATATGTGAACTCATATAGCATCTAAGATTCTAACAGACTGGACAGGGTGCAAACCAAAACTATAATTTTCCTTGACAAGGGAAGAAGTGGTTAGGGTCTCAGAATACTCCGTAGGCCATTGTAGACTGAGACTCAGGTTAGTGAATCTGTGGAATTCAGTGCCACAAAAGGCGGTGGAAGCCAGGACACTGAATATGTTAAAGAATGATATAGCTAGATTTCTTGAAGCTGTAGTTGTCAAGGGATGTGGGGAGAACACGGGATTATGGCATTGAGGTAGAGGATCAGCAATAATCATGTTGAATGCTGAACAGACTTGATCGGCTGAATGGTCTGCTCCTATTCCTGTTTTGCTAATTTTCTGTTTTCTATAAAGCGCCAGTTAAACCAAAGTGAAGATTGTAATGCAGCAGCTCTCAAATTTTATCCTAAAATTAAGACAAAACTCTGGTTTCTATAACAACATTTACAACGAGTTAAGAAATTTTACTGAAACTTTGATGCTGAAAATTACTGATGCCTTAGGCTTCCTCGCATTTATTTTTCATGGTGCTAAGCTGCACAATTATGGTTACTATATTTGGGTAAGAATGTGAATAAATGCCATTAAAAATTTTAAGTAATGTATGTTGTGATGGTATTAACTGATAAGGTAAGCTATGCTTTAATCACATGTTTGAAATCTGTTTTAGACTTTTAATGAAATACATTCCATCTTTGGCTCAAATCAATGTTGTAACAAAGGATATTGAAATCCATTCCATGTGTTTATCAGTTTCTTTTTTGAAGGGAAATGCCACCTGCCTTGTTGTAAAGCAGAATGGATGCACTGTTATCATGCAGTCACCTCACATACAATATTTTATTTTAGTATAATAATTCAGTTATTTATTCTTGTTATTTTTCAATTGTCCTTTCTTCCTAGGTTGAAATCTAAGGAAAACCTGTTTTTTTTCCCTCAAGTTTTGTATTTTGCAGGTTATTTAGAGGCAATTTCAGTTCACAGCTGATTCACAATGATTACCTTAAGTTTTTTCCTTCTCCATGGAATCTTCTACATTTCACAGATCCTCTCCACTGAACTAAGAAGACAATCCATCCTCCCCAGACTTGATCTATACCTTTCAATTCAAATTTCAATAATTTCATTACTAAATTGACTATACAAGGTAATCTGTGCAGAATTGTTCTATGTAATAAAAAGAGAAAATGTTGGAAATATTCAGCATATCATCTAGCTTCTGCGCGCTCAGGAAGTAAATGTCTATTTTGTTGATGGCAACTTTCCTAACATCAGCTGAACATCCCTGAGTTCACAACTTGTTGCAAGGTCCCTTTATGTGGCTGTTGAAGAAGATTTCCTGGAAGTCCATGAGCGTGGATATCAAAAAAGAACAAAGCTGGACATAGTATGATGCCATATTATTATCCAGACATAATAATAGCCACGTAAACAGTCTAATGATAATAAAACTGTATTTTCCTATGATTTAAAATTTCCAAGAAAGGACATATTGGAGGAGGAATTAGGTGGAAAAATGAGAGGTAAAATGTATGAAGGGAACATTTTGGTTCTGACATTGCCAAACAAGCATTAGGGTAGAATTATGGATTGTAAATTCTGTTGGATTGCAATGTGAACATATGACTATTAGCGTACGCCTTCTTGCAAAATGACATTGACCTGCTGCCTGTGGAACTGATGTCAGTTCTAGTTCATCTCCTCAAGTAAAACATATTGGGCCAGATCACTATCCAAATGTTCATTGGCATATTAAACAGAAAATACATTTCTCCATTAAAAGTATTATTAATACATACTTGATGGCAATATTCTTATAAATAACCAACTCAATTCATTCTTACAATTATATCCAATCCACGGGCGTAAGTAGTGCCAAGCTACATATAACATTTATAAGCATGCAATTTTTAATTGATCAGTCTTGTATTATTGAGAACTCGAATGTAACTGTAATAAAAAATGTGACCACCTGCAGAGTAAAAATGAAATGTATTCGAAATATTGGTTAAAGACTTAAGTATATCAACTTTGTTTTTGCAGTTTATTGTGATTTAGTTTTATACTAGATGTTAGTATTCATAAATGATAGAGAATAAATTGCTTTAATACACTGCATTTAACATCAATCATTAATCTTATGTTGGCAAAGAATTTTTCATTGCCAGACAAAATGTGTTCTAATTACGCCACAGATTAAATGGAGGCAATGTATTTTTGAAATTAGTAAATTGCAAATAAATAAGATTGACTTTTGATAAGAAGTAGAATAAATTACTTTGGTTTAATTCATTCAGTTACCAAACAGTCTTGGTTTATATCAAATTAGATGATAAATAAATGATTACATCATCAACATCTCAAATGATGACCTGCATAGTCCTAGGTTTTGAGGCCTTTAACTCCAGATTTCACTGTGTTATGCTTAATGATTTGTTTTCTGTCTCCAGTTTGTATCTTTTTTAAAAAGGATCATCTTCCATTAAATGTAAGCATTTTGATTCAGGTTTAAGTCGTTAAATAAGTTTAGTCTGCTTAGATTGCATCATTATTCTGTTAGAGAAAAACATATATTATTTGTATATACTTATGCACATATCATGTATAATATATTTTTACATACTCACAAGGATACACACACACATACCTTTAGTTGTTGCCATTTCCTTGAAAAAATTCTGTACTTTTGGATCAACGCCAACAGAGGTGTCAAGTTCCATATGCCCTTGTCATCGGCTGCTGTGCTAGTTTTGCAGTACAGGCAGCAGCTGCTAGACAAAATAATCTAAATTCTCACATGTTCCCTTCCTTCAGGAAATAACTGACATTGCTGCACAATTCTGCCAGTTAATGGTGCCACACCTTATGTTTATGTGCTGAAAATTGTGCCCTATGTGATTAAAATGTTAACCCTGCATCTTCCATGGCTCTTAGCAACACCATTACTGCAATCAGGATTTTAGTGCCATTATTTCAAACAACACATTTAAACAGCACATAGCATTTTTTTGAGCTACTCTAGTTTATTTCAATCTAATAATTGCAAAAATAGATTGCCTCCATTCAATCTGTGATTGAATCACTTCTTATCTTACAGTGAAATATTCATCGTCAGTACCAGACTAATGATTAATATGAAATGCAATGTATTACAGCAATGCTTTCCCTGTCAGTCATTAATGCTAAAATGTTTTATGAAACATTAAAAATATAGGGAACTGCAAGACAGACATCTTGAATCTTACAGTTAAGTCTCCACCATACTTCATATAAGATTCGAAGCAATTTATCTACCAGAGTATTACCTCTAATTTCATAGACAAGGTTTCAGGGTTTACTATTAATGTGACAGTGAGTTTTTCTGGAAATACTAATGCTTTGAATCATTGGATCCTGTATAAAGTCATTAAAATATCTTTAATGATCTGTGATTGAAAAATGCCACATTTACTAAAAAATGATATTTACTTTGATTTTGTTGCTGCAAGTTACTAGCAAATGAATGCTTAACACGTTACTGTATAATTCAAAGAAAAACACTAAGCATTCAGGTACTGGTGGTGAAAGATAAATGGTATGTTGGTCTTCATAGCAAGAGGTTTTTTTTAGATTAGATTAAATTCCCTACAGTATGGAAACAGGCCGTTCGGCCAACAAGTCCACACCAACCCTCCAACGAGTAACCCACCCAGACCCATTTCCCTCTGACTAATGCATCGAATACTATGGGCAATTTTGCATGGCCAATTCACCTGCCCTGCACATCTTTGGATTGTGGGAGGAAACCGGAGCACCTGGAGGAAACCCACGCAGACACAGGGAGAATGTGCAAACTCCTAGGATTCAAGCATAGGAGCAGGAGCACCTTAATGGAATTGTATAGGGCCTTGGTGGGTCACAACTCGACTATTGTGTGCAGTTTTGGTCTCCTTATTTGATGAAGGATGTGAAGGGGGTGCAACAAAGGTTTACCAGATTTATTCCTTGGATGGAAGGGCTGACTTATGAAGAGACTGGATTGGTTAGGACTTTATTCACTAGAGTTTAGAAGATGAGGAGGGATTCTCACAGAAACCTATAAACTTCCAACAGAACTAAACAGGATAAATATAAGAAGGATATTCCCAATGATCGGGAAGTCCAGAATGAGGAACTACAGTTTAAGGATGTGGGGTAGGCCATATAGGACTGAAATAAGGAGAAATTTCTTCACCAGAGAGTGTTTAAGCCTATGGAATTCTCTGCCACAGAAAACAGTTAAAGTTAAAAAATTGAACTGTTTTCACAAGGGAGTCAAACAAAGTTCTTAGTTCTAAAGAGATCAAAAGGTCTGGAGAGAAAATGGGATCAGCGTACTACATTGGATGGTCAGCCATGATCATACCGAATGGCAGAGCAAGCTTGAAGGCTAGTCTTACTCCTGTTTACTCCGACAGAGTCTTAAGGCCAGAATAATGAACATTTCTGTCTTAAAGCAACAAAGAAAAGACAAGGTTCAGTTGACACACATCAAATAGGTACACAGAATCAAAATCGGAAAAGAGTTCGTAGTCTGAATTTGTTGAAATTGATGTTGTGCTCAGAAAGCTGAATCAAAATTTGACATGCCGTTCCTCTAGCTTGCATTGTGTTTATTTTCAGAAAGATGAGGACAGAAATGTGAGTGTGAGAGCATGATGGTGGATTAATATGCCAAGCAACTGGAATTTCTATGTCATACTGTGGACTGCAAAGGTGTCATATATTCTTAATATTGTCTCCCTCGATATATAGTAGAAGTCTCATTGTACACTGTTAATACAATAAACTAACGAAAGAAGTGAAAGTAAATTGTCACCTGATCTGGAAGGATCATTGAGGCCATTGATGTTGAAGAAAGAATAAATAAGGGAATAATAAATAATAATAAAGTATAAATAAGCTGAATTAAGAAGAAATAAAAGGGTGGGTATTACATCTCCTGTGATTTAAGGGAAAGGTGGATGGAAGATGGCTGATAGGGGAAGATGTTTTTCGTGGTGACATTGTGCTTGAGATAATGGAAATGGTGAGGTTGATCCTTTGTATATGGAAGCTGTTGGATTGGTTGGAAAGTGTGGACAACAAATATCCTTATGTGATTCTGGGGTGGGGTGAAGTAAAGTAGGGGAAGGGGTGAGAACAAATGCATAGGAAAGGGTTGGACATGGTTGAGAGCCCTGACAATCACAATGGTTGGAAAACTCCTGGTCTGAGAAAAAAGGTAACCATATCAGAAACACTGTACTAAAATTCGTTTTCTCGAAGCCCTGAAAATACATTATCCCAGGGTATAATTTCATGCCAAGTGTCAAACATTGATTGACACAATGACCCGGAATCTTACAGTACTTATCACTGTGATGGATCACCTTATTCCCTTAATGAACTTTTAGCTATAGCACTAAAAAAAACTGCATTGCCTGACATTGATTTTTAATTCAATAAATAATGAATTGAATCTTACATGGTCGACGGAGTCAGTGTTAATATATTACAAATACATGCGTTTTAAGAACAAGAACAACTGTTGGAGCTCAATGTTAGAATCTTGTGATAATAATCATCATAAACATTCCAGCATATTTTGTGCTGTATATAGGAATAAAATCTGATAAGAGCAGGAACCTCTGCCTCATGCCTTAAGTGATTCTGCCAAATATTCTAGTATCCAGCAGTTAGAGCATTCATTGTATCTGAATCGAAAAGAAACATTACAGGCTGGATTTTATGTACTAAATCTATTTATCTTTTACATTCTGCCACCCCCTGCACAATTTTCAGCTCAATTGCCTTGTAACATCATACAAATTCAGTTGTCATTAACGTAATGTCAGGGGATTGTGGAAGTACATTTAACATAATTGATGTAGTCCCACAACTTTAGCTCATTTGTATTGTTGAACAAAATGGTATCAAATGGAAAATGTAATCTTCTACCAGAGATAGGTGACGTCAACCTATGTCTAGTAAAAAAAACTTTAATTTCTTTCTTCCGCCTACGTTTTTAACAGCGATGCGAGAGCAACTGCAACGTTTGTCAAATGGTATTATTACAAAAAATACTTTGTCTTCAACTGATGTTATAGTTAATGAAGATTTCTGCAATACCTTGCTGTAAACTCCTGCCAAAATTGGCAGGTAAATATAGGTTATTAATACCTTCCTTGTCAGCATGTAAAGAAAAATGAGTGCAGTATTTCCCTTGAAATTGTTAGTTCACGTCATTCCAATTTAGCAATTTATTTTCTTAGTATCAGAATATGATCCAAGCAGAGTGGTTTGTGTCACAGTAATTATGGGATATTTTTTCTAGCTTCTGGTAATGTTCCTGATGGTTTAACAACGTTTGGAAACAACAGTGTTAGGCATATTACTAAGGTATCCATTGTGGATAAAAGTTAGCAATTTCTGATAGGTTTATAATTTCACAGTTGTGTTTCCAAATCTGCAGCAAAGTCAAGTTCATTAAATTGGTGCAATTCCAAATAGGTTAGCATGTTTCTGATCCCTTAACTGCCCTGTGACATGTTATCATTAGTCTAACTGAAAGTTGTTGGTGGAAAAACAAACACCAAAAACAGCAAAAGGGTCAGCAATGTGAATATTGCTTCTCCAATAGCAACAACTACTTATTTAGATGAGGCACAGAACAAAGGACAATTTTAGCCACATAGGCACAAAACAATCTTGCCTCTAAACTACCCTCTAAATGATGTGCAATGTCAGGATCTAAGTTGATCATACCAAGTAGGTCAGCATGGTGATACAGCAGTTAGCACTGCTGCCTCACAGAACCAGGGACCCAGGTTTGATACCATCCTTGGATGAAGTTAAAAATCACACAACCTCATATTATAGTCCAACAGGTTTATTTGGAAGCACTAGGTTTTGGAGCGCTGCTCCTTCATCCTTGGATGACTGTGTGGAGTTTACACGTTCTCCCCAGTTTGTGTGAGTTTCCTTTGGTGCTCCAGTTTCCCCATACAGACACAAATGTGCCGGTTAGATGGATGGATCATGCTAAGTTGTCCCTTAGTGGCGAGGGATGTGCAAGTTGCATAGCCATGATTATCCATGATAAGTGTGGAGTTGCACTGATCAATGGGGGGGCTGGGTCTGGTGAGATGCACTTCAGAGGGACAATGCAGACTCAATGGGCTGAATTGCCTCCATCTGCACCATTGTGATTCTGTGATTCCAAATGTTAAAGCAAGTTATAGTATCTTTTTACTTCTCCACCACTTGTTCTTCCATTATTACCTGGCCAGATGGAAGTTCCTGGAAGGTGACTGACATTGGGTGGCTTTATGGAGGACAGTAGTGGAGGAGAATAGTGGTGGGGTTGTGATAGTGGCAGAAAGCAAGAGGTGCATGCTTACACTGTCTGGAACTGTGAACCAAAAGGAATTGTAAGACAGTGGGAATGTGTTGAGCAGAAAAAAGGATTTGGTATAGAAACAATATCACATTTTTTATCAGATCACAAATAACAATGTCCTTTAGCTATGGTTTCCAATATCTTGAGTACCATATATTTTATGATAATAAGGATAGGAAGCCCAATCAGTCTACTACTGTTTCGGTCCTACGGTCCTATTGCTTTCAGTGTCACACCATTTCATGAGAGAGGGGCTAGTATGTCTATGAGTGGGATGCAGTTTGTTTGGTGACCGTGGCTGTCATGGTTGAATGGCTGGTATATGTGTGCAATTTGTGAGATTTGGAAATTAGGCATGAAATAGTGATCAGCGTGTGAGGGTAAGGTGAAGCTAGCAATGTTAAGTATGAGACATGATTGGTGAAAATTATTAGTGGATGAGTGATGGGTTGAGAGGTTAATGGGTTTTAGTATATGAAAAATGAGATATGAAGATTATTCAAGTTAGAGTTTTTGTGAAGCTGCATCCATGTTCTCAAATATCAATTGTTGTATTAGTTACCAGTGGTGTCTGGTTCCAATATCTTTGAGGCTTCTGCTGAGTTGTGTAGCCACTTCACAACATGTTGAATGTTAAAGTAGCAATTTGACAAATTATCTGGAAGCTTGGAGATCGTCTATTGTCTAATGAAAACAACATGAGTCAGTCAATCACATGTTACAATCCTCATTCCTATTTATGGCGTCTATCAAGTTTTGCCCCAAATGTGATAAGATAATTTCTGCTCATTTCTCTACCTCATCAAGCAAGGTTTCTACTGTATTGCTAGAGACCATTAAAATAATTTATCAGCTCTGGCATGTCATAACTCATTCGCCTTTCTGTGTAAACTCCCTTTGACAAACTCTTTAAGGCACTGTGCAAGCTAAAACGCACAGGTGAAGGATGAGATGCTAGACTTGCATGAACTTGATCCCACTAAAGAGGCATGCAGTCACTCAGCAGCAGATTAAGAGCCTTTTTGGGATTTGGGAATCACTGGCTAGGCTAGCAATTATTTTGTATCCCTAATTATACTTAAAAAAGCATGGTGAGCTACCTTCTTGAATCATTGCTGTCTTTGGGTGTAGGGACATCCACTGTGCAGTTAGGAATAGAGTTCTAGGATTTCGACTCAGTGATAGTGAAGGTATAATAATGTAGTTCTCAGATATTATTGTTTGCAACTTGGAGGGAAATACTCAGTTAGTGGATTTCCAATTCATCTGCTGACTTGCTAGTTAATAGAAGTCAAGGGTTTGTAAAATGCTGTTAAGAGAGGCTTGGTGTGCTACAGCAGTGCATCTTACAGAAGTTGTACACTGCTGCCACTACATCAGTTCTGAAGACAATGAATTTTGTTGGTGATGGATGGTGTGGTCAATCAACTGGACTGCTTTGTCTTGGATGGTGTCAAGCCTCTTGTTTGTTGTTAGAGCTGTACTTAACCAGGGCAACTGGAGACAATTTTATCATACTGCGTTCTGTGAATGGTCAACAGGCAGTGGAGACACAGAGATTGAGTTACTCACTGCAGAATTCCTAGCCCCTAACCTGCTCATGGAACCATAGTATTTATATGGCTAGTTCAGTTCAGTTTCTGGTCAATGGTCAATGGTAGTCTCCAGGATGTTGATAGTAATAGACCCAGCAATGGTAATGCTGCTGAATGTTAAAGAGTGATGGTTAGATTCACTCCTGTTGGAGATGCCCATTGCCTGCGATTTGTGTGGAATGAATGCTACTTGTCACTATATTCAATGCACTGCCCAAGCTCTGACATCATCCAGATCTTTCCTGGATTGACCTCCAACAACCACAACCATCTTCCTTTTTGATAGATATGACCCAAACCAGGAGAGTATTCTTCTCCTGATCTTCATTGATTTCAATATTACTGGAGTTCCTTATTGCCATATTCAGTCGATTGATGTCTTTTGTCAAAAACGGTCACACATATTTCACCTCTGGAGTTCAGCTTATTTGTACATGTCTGGATGAGGGCTGTAATGAAGTCAGGATTCAAGTGGTCCCACTGGTGCTCAACAAGATTTCAACAGTGGGCTATGCCTTTGTAAGATCATTTCATAGGACCGAAAATAGAACTGAAACAATAGTAGAACGTTTGGGTTTCCTATTCTTGTTTGGATAAAATATATGATACTTAAGGTATTGGAAACCATAACTAAAGGACACTGTTATTTGTGATTTGAAACAAAAATGTGATATTGTTTCTGTATCGAATCCTTCTTTCTGCTCATCACATCCTCACTGTTTTACAATTCCTTTTGGCTTACCAGCTCCAAATTGACGGGTAGGGACCAGTGTTGTAGCTGTACCAGAACAGCTTGGCTAGGAGTGCATATACTTCTGGAGCACAAGTCTTCAGCTCTATTGTTGGAATGTTGCCCAGAGCCTTTGCAGTATATAGTGTCATCGCCATTTCTTTGTATCACGTAGAGTGAATTGAATTCTCTGAAGACTGGTATCTGTGATGCTGGAGAACACAGGAGGAGGCTGAGATGGATCAGCAACTTGGCACTTCTGGCTGAAGATTGATGCACATACTTCAACCTGGACCAGTTCTGGAACCTCCATCATTGAGGATGGGGATGTTTTTGATTTGATTTGATTTACTATTGTCTCATGTACCTAGGTAAAGTGAAAACTCTTGTTTCTGTGTGCAGTATTGGCAGAACATAACATACAAAGAGCATTAGGGCAATAGAACAGAGTGAAGAATACAATGTTGAGGCTACAGCGAAGGCACACAGAGAGTGAGATCAATATTAAGTTTAAAATTTGAGAGGTCCATTCAGAAGTCTAACAACAGTGGTGAAGAAGTTAGTCTTGCACATAGTCATATGTGTATACAAATTTTTATTTCTTCTGCCTGATGGAAGAGGATTGAAAAGGGTATAACCCATGTGGGAGGGGCCTTTGATTACATTAGTTGCTTTCCCAATGCAGGCTGGAAATATAGATGGAGTCAGTGGATGGAGAGCTGGTTTGCGTGATGGACTGGGCTGTGTTAATGATTCTCTGTAGGTTTGTGAGGTCTTGGGATGAGCGGTTGCCAAACCATGCTGTGATGCATGCAGGTAGAATGCTTTCTATGGTGCAGCTATAAAAATTAGTAACAGTCCTCGTTGACATGCCGAATTTCCTGAGCTCCCTGAGGAAGTAGAGACATTGTCATGCTTTCTTGACCGTTGCGCTGACATGAATGGACCAAAGCAGATTGTTGGTGATCATCACTCCCAGGAACTTGACACTCTCGGCCATCTCCACCTCAGCACCATCTAAGGTGAAGCCTTCAACTCATGTTAATTTTTAAATTGTCCACCATTCATTGCCAAAGGAAAGGTTGCAGAGCTTAGATCTGGTGGCTTGGGGAGTGAGATTGTTTAGCTCCATCTATTGCATGCTGCTTCTGCTGTTTAGCATACATATAGTCATGTGTTGTAGCTTCAGCAGGTTGCCATCTCATCTTTAGTCATACCAGGTACAGATCTTGATATGTCATCTTACACTTTTCATTAAACCAGGGTTGATCTCTTGATTTGATGGTAATGGTAGAGTGGAGTGTTGCCAGTCAATGATGTTTTAGATTGTGGTTGAATATCATTTGGCTACTTCTGATGGCCCACAGAAACTCATGGATAGTCAGCTTTCATTATTAGATCTGTTCAAAGTTTGTTCCACTAAACATAGAAGCAGTGCCACACAACACAATGCAGGGTGGCCTCAACATGAAGACAGGATCATAATGACTGTGCAATGGTTACTACTGACAATGTTATGGATGAACACGTATCCAATAGGTAGACTGGTAAAGATGCAGTTAAGTAAATATTTTCTCTTGGTGGTTCGCTCACCATCTGCCATAGAACCAGTCAAGGAACTATGTCCTCTCGAACTTGACTAGCTTGGACAGTAGCAGTACTTCTGAACCATGCTTGCTGATAGACATTGAAGTCCCCCCAATCAGAATACATTTTGTGCTGATAGCACCCTAAATTGGACACAATTCGGAGGACTACTGATATATCAGTCAAGGGGGAGCACAAGAAGTGGTAATCAACAGATTTCCTTGCCCATGTTTTACCTGATGCACTCATTCCTGACTATATGCTATTGTGCTACCATATCTTGTGGTCTTCCTGCCGGTGGAACAGGATATGTCAGCCAGCGATGTGACAGTGATGTCTGGGGCATTTTCTGAATGGTTTTGTTCACAGCTTGGTACAACTGACTGACATGCTGTCCGTTTCTGACAGCAATTAAGATTCAAGCATGTTGCAGTGCATCTGGAGTCACATGAAAACAAGTCAAAGTAAGAAGGGCAGATTTGCTTCCCTGAAGGACCTTTCAAGATCATAAATGGTTACAGAGAGTGGTGAACTTAACCCAGACAATCACAAAGACCAACCTCCCATCTATAGAATCCATCTACCAGGCCCACTGTCAAGGAAATGCTGCCAGCATTCTCAAAGATCCATCCCACCCTTGGCAATATTTTTCTACAACCTCTACCATCAGGGAGAATGTATAGAAGCCTGAACACACACCAGCCAGTTTCACAACAGTTTCTATCCAACTGTCGTTAGAATACTGAATCGACTCACAAACTCTTAACATTCGCCTGTAGTTGTGTTTTGCTTTTGCTGCTGTTTACCTATTATTTACTATCGATGCTACTTAACCATGTGATCTGCCTGCATTGCTCACAAGACAAAGCTTTTCACTGTGCCTCAGACCACGTGACAATAAATTCAATTCAATTCAATTCAATTCTGTGTATAATTTTGTCTGGCTATTCTGTGGGACAGCTCTCCAATCTTTAGCACAAGTCCAAATGTTAGTAAGGAAGACTTTGCAAGATCGACAGGGCTGTGCTTGCTGTTGACATTTCAGGTAGTCTGTCAAATTGTATTCCTTCATTTATTCCTTTGTCACAGCTTGGTACAACTGACTGACATGTCTGTCCATTCCCGACAGCAATTAAGGTTCAAGCATGTTGCAGTGCATCTGGAGTCACATGAAAACCAGTCAAGGTAAGAAGGGCAGATTTGTTTCCCTAAAGGACATTAATGAATCTGATGGGTTTTACAAGAAATGACATAGATTACATGGTCACCATTGTTCTATTTTTAAATTTCATTTTTTTTTAATTAATGTCAAGTACCATTTGCCATATTGGCATTTGAATCCATGTGCCGAATACATCAGTCTGGGTTGTTGGATTACTCAGCTACTGACATCACCACGTCCACTCCCATCCCCAGTCCAAGCCTCAAATCTTAACACTTAACCTTAAATTAACAGGGAGTACGAAAGTTAGCCTGCTGTTTGCATTGGAGGCAACATTCTTCAGGTAATCTCCTCTTGCAATTCCTGTGCCTTTTATTTTTGCTGTTGAACTTTGCTCACACTGAGTATACAATGTGAATTTCACTTCTGATCTTGTGTATCTGGAAGTTGAAGGTCAATTTCTGATGTTTCAAATTTCCACATGGAAATTTTCCTATCATCTTGCCAAATTATATGTGGTGACCTTGTATAGAATGTACAATGTGTTCATGTCCATTTTGAACTGGACAATCAAGGCTTTCAATTAATGGTCCAAAAATTAAGATGTCCACCTGATACTGAATTTCACTTAAAATACACTTTTTGTGATTATTCTTTTATTTCATGAACAGAATTATTAAGGTTTCCAAGACGTTCAATATAAGTAAATCTCAGAATCCTTGCCATGATGCCAGTTTTTCGATTTGTTTTATTTTTACCAAATCACCCTTTGTCTCATAAGCGTTCCTAAAGCAGATCTTGTCCCCTACTGTCCAAAGACTTACCTTTTCTGTGATCTGTTTTTATAAATGAGTCTAACTAATACGATTAACAATTATCTCAGTTGTAATAATTTGCTGAACTGTAATTTTTTCCTAAAATACCATTCTCTTTGAATTGGTTCAGTACAAAACACAAGACATGTTTTTTTTCTTTATGAATGAAATAACTATTAAAATAGAATAGAATCTCAGAATTACAGAATTGTTATGCCAGGAGGAGATCATTCAGCCTAATGTGTCTGTACTGTTTCTCCAATTTCTTGTCTTTTCTCCGTGTAAACCTGCACATTGTTTCTATTTCTGTAATCATCTGATGCACTTTTGAATGCATCAATTGAACCTCCTTTCACCACACTTCCAGACAGTGCATTCTGGACTAACTACTTGCAGTGTGAAAAAGTTTGTCCTCACCTCACATTTGCTTCCTTTGCAAAATGCTTCAAAAGATCACAGTCCCATAAACTAGTTATCAATCTGTGTATGAGCAGGAACAGCTTCTCCCTAACAGTTCTACCACACTCCTCAGGGTTTTGAAAGCTTTGATCATCCTTTTAGCTTTCTCATCTCCAGGGAAAACAGTCATAATTCTCCAGTTTTTCCTCATAATTGAAGTGTCTCACCCCTGAAACCATTTTTGTAAAATTCTTCTACACACTCTATAATGCACTCACATCCTTTCTGCAGTGTGGTGCCCAAAACTATACACAATATTGCAGTTGAACTCTAACCCCCAGAGTCTCACATAAGTTCACCATAACATCCCTGCTCTTGAAATCTATGTCCCTATTTATGAAGCTTAGAATACTTATTAGAAGCTCTATTAACAACTCTCTCAACTTGACGTGCCACCTATAATGACTTAGGTACCCATACACTCAGGCCTATTTGCTCCTGCATACCATGTAGAATAGTATCTTTTATTTTGTATTGTCTCCTTCTGTTCTTTGTACTAAAATATATCACCTTGTACTTACCTGAATAAAAACGTTAATGCTAACAGAAGTCAGCAAAAATTAATAATGAATGATAACTGCAAAAGCCATTGATAAAAAGTAAAATGATTCACCATTTTTCATGATTTCTCCAAAAGTAAGGTGTTACTGTTTTTAAAATAATGAAGCCCCAAAAGGACCATTGCTGTATAAACTGCTTCAGATTTCCAACAGCATGCTTTCTCTTATTTGGAACTAAACTGTTATATGTGTAATCCCAAACTTGTGTCAGTGTCTTTCCTTTCAATTATTCAATACTCACTGAATGCTTGAGTCCAGCAGCTTTATGTTTTTATCTTCAATCTTTTTGAAAGTCTATAGGCACTTATAGTTATACAAAATCGGATGATATTCATGTGAAGTGCCTTAGAAACTCTTCAGACAGTAATTTCCAGGTCATGGCAACTCACTGCAAAACAATTCAGTCATGACGCATATTCGAGGCTGAGCTCAATACACTTTTGGACTTTAAGTAAATCAATAGATCGAGAGATTAGGCAGGAAAGTGCATTTGGGTGTGTGGGTCTGCCATGATGGCACAGACTCGAAAAGCTGAACGGCCTATTCTTTCTCACATTCCTTAGAATTTTATTTGTTTAAAAAGAACTCCCGTCTGGTTCTTATCTCAATTATTGTAAATCTGTATCCCTCAGTTACTGACTCTCCTATTAATTAAAAAACATTTTTTTCTTATTTGCTCTGTTAAAATCCCACAAATAGCTGTAGGAACACAGCTATCCAAATTTCCCTGAACATATTTTGTTGTAAGGAAAACAATTCCAAGTTCTCTAGAATTTCAACAAAACTGAAGTTCCTCATTCCTGGTGTAATTCTGCTAAACTCTTTTTCACCATCTTCAGTGTCTTGACATCCTTCCTAAAATGTGGCACCCAGAATTGATCATTAAAATAATTTGACTGAGGCCTGACCAGTGCTTAGAAAGGTTTAGCATCATATCCTTGTTGTAGTATTGTCCACATTTGTCCATAAAACCAAGGATCCTACATGTTAATTCAAAGCTTTCAGGCCCTCGATAGTTTATGTAATGACCTCTATCTTTTCTTGCCCCTTTGTCTTGTTTAAACTGCATCACTTATTTAATATTGCCTCTTCTCATTCCTCCTCAAGAAATGATATCACTTCATACTTTATTGCATTAAACTTCATCATTACGCTACATGGTTTAATCACATTGCTATTGTACTATCATGCTGAACAGAACACATTTTCCAACTTTAATAAAATATGTAATAGTTGCTGAACAAGAGCATTCCATGACCACATCCTAGTTGGTACTGTGTCCTGAAGAAGGGCTTACGCCCTAAACGTCGATTCTCCTGCTCCTTTGATGCTGCCTGACCTGTTGTGCTTTTCCAGCAACACATTTTTAAGCTCTGATCTCCAGCATCTGCAGTCCTCACTTTCTCCTAGTTGATTTTAACCTACTGTGAATCCTCTTGCAAGGATGCCTTCCTTGAAGAAGGTCTCCTCCTCCCTCTACAAGCATCTCAGTGAGTCCCTCTCTCACTGCACCCCCCAGGTCATCTCCTCTGCCCTGAAGCTCTTCAGCCACGTCCTCAAACAGACTTGCTACCACAGCCACATCTCCTTCCTCAGCAACTGTCTATGGAACCGACTGATCCCCATGGACTCCGGACTACGTTCAGACCAACAAAATTTGGACCCAACCAGGACAACCAGTACCTACAATAAATCTGAAAATTCCTGAAGAAGGGCTTATCCCTGAAACATCGATTCTCCTGCTCCTTTGATGCTGCCTGACCTGCTGCGCTTTTCCAGCAACACATTTTTAAGCCATGGTACTGTGCCAATACCAATATTATCGGGTTCTTTGAGGATGTGACTAGAAACGTTGATGAGGATCGAGCTGTGGATGTGGTGTGTATGGACTTCAGCAAGGCATTTGATAAGGTTCCCCATGGTAGACTCATTCAGAAGGTCAGGAGGAATGGGATACAGGGGAACCTAGCTGTCTGGATGCAGAAATGGCTGGCCAACAGAAGACAGCGAGTGGTAGTAGAAGGAAAATATTCTGCTTGGAAGTCAGTGGTGAGTGGTGTTCCACAGGGCTCTGTCCTTGGGCCTCTACTGTTTGTAATTTTTATTAATGACTTGGATGAGGGGATTGAAGGATGGGTCAGCAAGTTTGCACATGACACAAAGGTTGGAGGTGTCGTTAGAGGGCTGTTGTAGGCTGCAGCGGGACATTGACAGGATGCAGAGATGGGCTGAGAGGTGGCAGATGGAGTTCAACCTGGATAAATGTGAGGTGATGCATTTTGGAAGATCGAATTTGAAAGCTGAGTACAGGATTAAGGATAAGATTCTTAGCAGTGTGGAGGAACAGAGGGATCTTGGGGTGCAGGTACATAGATCCCTTAAAATAGCCACCCAAGTGGACAGGGTTGTTAAGAAAGCATATGGTGTTTTGGCTTTCATTAACAAGGGGATTGAGTTTAAGAGTCGTGAGATCTTGTTGCAGCTCTATAAAACTTTAGTTAGTCCGCACTTGGAATACTGTGTCCAGTTCTGGTCGCCCTATTATAGGAACGCTGTGGATGCTTTGGAGAGGGTTCAGAGGAGGTTTACCAGGATGCTGCGTGGACCGGAGGGCTTATCTTATGAAGAGAGGTTGACTGAGCTCGGACTTTTTTCATTGGAGAAAAGGAGGAGGAGAGGGGACCTAATTGAGGTATACAAGATAATGAGAGGCATAGATAGAGTCAATAGCCAGAGACTATTTCCCAGGGCAGAAATGGCTAACATGAGGGGTCATAGTTTTAAGCTGGTTGGAGGAAAGTATGGAGGGGATGTCAGAGGCGGGTTCTTTACCCAGAGAGTTGTGAGAGCATGGAATCTGTTGCCAGCAGCAGTTGTGGAAGCAAGGTCATTGGGGACATTTAAGAGACTGCTGGACATGCATATGGTCACGGAAATCTGAGGGTGCATACATGAGGATCAATGGTCGGCACAATATCGTGGGCTAAAGGGCCTGTTCTATGCTGTACTGTTCTATGTTCTATGTCCTAAAAATTGACTAGTATGGAGTTGTTGAAGTAAGTGATTTTGAATACCAATGGCAAGTAGCATATCTCCAATGTTGCTTATTTCATTGACTGTAGTTTTCTCCAATAAATTATTGTTTCTCTGTGAAATACTCATGTCATATCCATGGCACTTTAGGTTTTGTAGGGTTGGTGATGTTAATGTCTTGAAGGAAGAATCTTCTTCATCTGCCTCATTCCTCTTTCCTCTCACCTGTACTGCATTTCCTCCAGCAGACGTGTAAAAATGAACCATTGATAGAATAAACTGGAGTATATTGGTCTCCTGCTATAGGCAAAGCCACATGTAGTGACTCTGACAGCTAGATTCAGAACTGAAAGCTATCGAACAAGACATGATTGTGGCTTATTTTGGATCTCTTTAATAAATTAAATTGCAGATGAACCTCCTCAGTCATACGACCTCGGTGAATATGAAGTAATTTTCATGAGTAATGTTATGGGAAGAACTTTGGTCAGAAAAAAAACCATATTAATTTAAAATAAAGGTAATTGGAAAGAAATGAGGGTGGGAAAGCATTGGGGTTTGGGATTGGGAAACCAGCAAATAATAGTTGAGGAAAATTGGCAAAGATTTGAGAAAATTGTTCATGGCTCACATCAAAGGTATATCCCAGTGAGAAAGAGGGTTATATGAAGGGGATAAGCCAAACATAGTTCACCAGAGAAGTTAAGGATAGCATCAGGCTAAAAGAAAAAAAATCATAAAACATGGCAAAGACTAATAGTAACCCAGAGAATTGAAAAAAAAATTAAAAGCCAACAAAAGATGTTTAAAAAAGTAGAAAAAGATGAAGTTTTGAGGCTAAACTTGCAAGTAGTATCAAAACAGAGAGCAAGAGCTTCTTTAATATATAAGAAGGAAGAGAGAGAGAGAGAGAGCAAAGGGAACACAGTCCCCTTAGACAATGAGCATGAGAAAATAATAAAGGGGAACCATAAAATTGCCCAGGAGTTGAATAAATAGATTTGAATCAGTCCTCACAATAGCATTCCAAATATACAAAAGAAAATCAAGTGACTAAAAGAGGAGGTGAACTAATTAAATAACTAGCACTAGAATAAAAAGTCTAGAATAACTAATGGGGCTAAAGGGCAATAAGTTCCCTGGACTTGATTGGATGCATCCTTGGATATTAAAATATATAGCCACAGAGACATTGTTTGCACTGATAATGCAACTCCCTAGAATCACACTTAAAGTTCAAGATGAATGGACAACTTGTATTATGGTCTTATGGTCACCAATACAACCAGGGAGCACCTCTCTCACTTCTAGCTCAGTCAGAAACAGTATCAAAATGTTGCAATCCTCTATCAGGGTCATAATTGAAATCTGCTACCATTCCAGTTGGGCTTGTTCTCTCAGAAATGGACAAAGCCTCCTTCATCAATGGCTTTCAAGACCATTAATGCCTCCATTTCTCTGGACCTGTACGCATCCAGGTTTTCTCAATGATGTTTGCTAACATCTCATAATTTTTGCATTGCTGTATCAGGCAGGTAACAGAGCCCTTGTATTAGGATAACTTTAGTCCATTCTCAAACCACAGAAATGCAGGAGGAGTGGATACTGGGCTTTGCCTGGTTAACAAGTTTGTTTTGCTACAGGGAGCATGTGACTCCACAGGTATCACATCTCATCAAGAGATGTACTAGAAATGCAAAGTGTATTTCAACCATAAAATACAGTTGGAGCATTCATACACATATGTCGAATAATGCTTGCTATCTAAAATAGCCACAGTGTTTTCATTTTGAGTCAGGCAACCATTGCTACCATATTTGAAATGGCATGGCAAACCAGACACTGCATGCTTTATGACAATGTCTACCCATTCTACAGATGTTTCATGAATGCCCTGCATCATCTACACAATGTTAATAACCTGTGTAAAATGTAACATAAAGATGCCATGAAGCAAACTATTGGCATTTCAAATGGTTCTTCTGCCTGGGATTCTTGGGGTAGCAGCTACAACTCATACTGGAGCACATCTTCAAATTTGTATTGGCCTGCCATATACCACACAATCTGGCTGTTATGAACACATTGCTCTTATTAGAAAGTGAGGGCTGCAGATCCTGAAGAATGGCTTATGCCCGAAACGTCGATTCTCCTGTTCCTTGGATGCTGCCTGACCTGCTGCGCTTTTCCAGCAACACATTTATTGCTCTTATTACCAGGCTTTCAGTGAAGAACATCAAAAGAGGAAGGAGAAATGGGGGAAAAGAAGGGACAGAGGTTGAGATGCATTTTGGTTGCTGGACTGTTGTGAGAGACTGCATGTCCAATTGGGTATTGATAGAAACAGTCTGAGCCTGCATGGCCACATGTCTGAGCTTTGACTGCAGCCGGCAGATGTTGAATGGATTCTCCCTGTGCTATGATAGAATTTGAGACATCAAAAATTAGACATTGGATCTTTCCTGGACCCAGAAGTACTGTTGGCCAGTGCTAGCGCATTGGAAAGTCCAGTCTCCCAGCTCTGCGCAAAGCCGTGTACCAAGTTACAGCCAGGCACCTCCATGCTCTTTGACAATGACAGCAGGTCAGCTTTGCCTGCACCACGCATCCTTTTTAGCCTATGTAATTGTCAACAACAGCATAATCACCTGTAACTTTGCCCTTCAAGAAACTGGCACAGGGCTATCTTTTCAGTGACTCATCATATGCTGACACTTATTCTGCCAATGCAAGCATTCCACCATCTCCAAACAGATCCCAGCTCCAGTGATATATTTCCCTCCAACCCCTATCTGCATTCCATAAAGACCATTCCCTCCGGGACTTTTTTGTCAGGTCCACACCCCCATCAACCTACCGTCTCCTCCCCGCACCTTCCCTTGTCTCCACAAGAACTGCAAAACCTATGCCCACACCTCCACCCTTACCTCTGTCCAAGAAACCTTCCACATCTGTCAGAGTTTTACCTACACCTTCACACAAATCATTAACTGTATCCGTTGCTCCCGATGTGGTCTCCTCTACATTGGAGAGATAGGACGCCTATCTGCAGAACGCTTCAGAGAACATCTCCGGGACACACGTATCAACCAACCCACCACCCCGTAGCCAAAAACACATGCAGGTCCTGGGCCTCCTCCATTGCCAAACCCTTACCACCCGACGCCTGGAAGAAGAACACCTCATCTTCTGCCTTGGGACCCTCCAACCACATAGCATCAATGTGGATTTCACCAGTTTCCACATTTCCTGTCCCCCTGCCTTATCCCAGATCCAATCTTCGAACTTGGCACTGCCGTCTTGACCTGTCCTACCTGTCCATCTTCCTTCCCACCTATCCTCTCCATCCTCCTCTCCAAACCTATCGCCTTCAACCCCCACCTTCATCTACCTATTGCACTCTCAGTTACCTTCCCCCCAGTCCCACCACTCTACCATTTATTTCTCAGCCTGCTTGGCCCATAAGCCTCATTCCTAATGAAGAGCTTTTGCTTGAAACGTCAATTCTCCTGCTCCTCCAATGCTACCTGACTGACTGTGCTTTTCCAGCACCACACTTGTAATCTCCATCCT
The DNA here is from genome assembly GCF_004010195.1 of Chiloscyllium plagiosum. Classification (NCBI taxonomy): domain Eukaryota; kingdom Metazoa; phylum Chordata; class Chondrichthyes; order Orectolobiformes; family Hemiscylliidae; genus Chiloscyllium; species Chiloscyllium plagiosum. Next base: position 46,039,913 of record NC_057711.1, read on the forward strand.
TATTGTACCCTCTAACGCATGTCTCGTGCGAATATCAGATCAGGTAATGATTACTCTTTATCAAGCACTTGTTCTTGCTCATACCTTGCATGATGTAGCTACCAGGCTGGCCAGTCAACAACTCTTGTGTATTTGAAAGCAAAAATGCAGAAGAGGAAGGCAAGGGGTCTTAGGTGGAAAGCAAAGGATTCATTGTTACACCATCTACAGCTAAACCTTGTGCCAGACAGCAGAATGAGGGTAAAGTGAGACTTGGGAAAGTGAACAAGATATAAACAAACTGTCATCTCTGATATTCTTGGCAGCACTGATTGAAATATTCTCACTCACTGCCAAATCATTAATTTATAGCTCAATCTATTATCTTTCATGAAAGGTGGACATCATTGGTAAGGCCAGCATTTATTGAGCAACTTTAATTGCCATTGCACTGAGTAGATTACTGGGCTATTTTACATAGCAGTTATCAGTCAAAATAATTACTGTAGAGCTGGAGGTCGTATGTAGGCCATATGAGGATGTGGATGGCTGATTTTCTCCCCTTCTGGGAATTAGTGAACCAGATCCTTTGTTTTACATCAACCAACAATGGTTTCATTCTCACCATGATTGAGATGAGCTTTATATTCCAGATTTATTATTTGAATTTAAATTCCACTAGCTACTGTGGTGCAATTTGATTCTGTGCCTTGAGGACATTAGTTTAGATCTCTGGATTACAACACCAGTGCAATAGTATATTAATGCTTTGTCAACATTTCCCCAAGTCTCTTTTATAGGGCAAAGAGATGCAGATCTGGCTGCTCAATAGTGATTCACTGCTGTTATGTGTAACCCTGTCCTGCAAAGGAGAGTGAGGAATGTCAATGAGAATGCTACATGGTGTTGGATGTCAGTGTCTGTCACAGAAGAATAGCTGGAAGAAAATGGAAGTTCAAGATGTGGAGTTAAGCTGGCAGTTTTGGTCACTGTGTGACTGAGATGGAGCATCTGAATTTTAGACATTGCTGAGAATTTGATTGTGGTATGTTGCACAATGTGTGAGGTTGGTGGTGTCAGGGTTCAGAAATATCATGTGCATATGCATTCATTAACTTGGACTATACTGGTGACGTCTCTGAAAGTTTTGCAGCAAAACAGCTGATGCTCATGGTTGGACTCCTTGAATTGGTCTCCATGGTTACCTGCTCCTATCCTTAATTAAGTATTCTTGATGAGGTTCTTAGTTCCTTGCAGATACTTAACGTCGCTTGCCCTCTCTATTTCCTCGACTAAGGCTTTCATTGCTATCTCAACCTGACCCGCTGCCTCATTGGTCATTTTATTCCACTTCTGAAACAATTTTGGAGACTTCCAGCAGTTGGTGCAGCCTTAATGCACACTCTCTTTAAGAGGACTGGGTAGTCTTTGAGATATGCAGGCTAGCTGCAACTCATGCTAACCATATGTGCTCTTGGGATCACTGTTGAGAATGCAGCTAGTCAGCGTCAGGTTCAGTGCTGGGCTTAAATTAGTGAGATGTGACATTAACATGGCTTGTTTCTGCCTGCATCACTTCAATTCTCTGTTATCACATGACTCCCAGGTATTCTAGACCCTCCTATATATTTTCAGTACTTTTCTAAGCAGCTCCTAATTTCAAATCTTCTACCTCTCACCCAATACTGCCAGCTTTAGAACATGTTCAATGTTTTCAAATCTCTACAACCTTCCATTTCTCTGAGTTGTACTATAGACCACTTTGCAATCCTTTAATTTTTTTATCACTTTCAGTGATAACTGGCAGATAAAACATGGTGTCTAAAAATTTGATTAGGCCTGATAACAGACAGGGGACTGAAGTGATGCAGACATCCTGCAGATATCCTACAGAGTACTTTGAAATCCTTTAATTGTTTTTTAATCTTCGGAAATCTCTCTTACAGTGCTTCCACACTCAGTAGCTTCTCAATGCGTACGTACAATGTTATTACAATTTGAGTACTCATGAACTTTTATAAACTCTGTACTGTACCATTTTGTTTTGTGTAGGTTCTCTATGACCCTTCTCTCATTATTTCCAGTACATCTAATTCAACTAATCATTCCTAAGAATCACAAATTCTAAAATCTTTTCCACATTTCTCAAAAACAAGGACTCCCCAAAGATTCTAGATCCCAACAATTCACATTTCCTACATTACCCGTTACCTTCATCCTGCTGCTCCCAGACAAATGAATCAGTCTCCCAGTACTACCAAAGTACGTGATGCTGCATTTATGATTCTTGGGCTATTTAACAGCAATTTCATATTTCAGTATATTTTGCACTTTAATATGGTTACAAATATGAAGTAGTCTAGATATGTTCTCAGCAATGTCATGCAAAATTATAGCAAGACTTCCCTACTTTCATTCTTTATTCCCATTGGAATAAAGGCAAACATTCTGGAAACAGGAGCTCAGGTCTAATCCTGTCTTTGTTATCAAACTTGCTGATAAGAGGGATGCTGTTGTCGCCTGGCGTGTCAATCTCTACCTTGCAGACACTGAGCATCACTCTCAAACATCACCTCCTATTTTCACCAGGTTATGAACACCCCATCCCTGAACACCAGGCTGTTATTTCCAGGACTATAACTTCCCACGTCTTAGTCCTCCAAACCTAAATAGCCCGCTTCTACCTCCTTTCCAAAATCCACAAACAGCACTAGAACTGCACTGGCAAATTCATTGTTTTAGAATGTTCCTGAAACACTTAAACAATTTTTTCCTATCTTAACTCTATTTCCAATGCTCCACCTTCTTATTCAGTTTCTTCTGATTTATATTTTTTGTTCCACATATTCACTCCTTACCAGGAAAGTCTGTAGACTCTCCAGTTCTTCCTTGAAAAAGGGATTTGAATAGGTCTGTCTACCACCACCCTCCTTTCCCTGGCTAGGCTCAGTTTCACTACTTTCTACAAGTCAAATGTGTGGCAATGGGTAGTCACATAGGTCCCAGAGATGCTCATCTCTTTGTGAGTATGTGAAATATTCTTTGTTCCAGTCTTACTCGGGGTTTCCACCCACAATTCTTGCACAGATATATCAATGGAATCATTAGCACTGCTTCCAGCTTTTGAGCAACAGCGGAAAGTCAGTTTTGATTCTAATTCCCATTTGCCATCTGGTCAATCACTATGTCTTTTTCCCTTCCTTGACATCACTGTTTCCATATGTGGGGGCAGGATGACCAAAATATTCATCAAGTCCATTGATTCCTGGTTACCTTGAATAAATTTTCTTACATCCTACTTCTGGCATAGATTCCATTTCATTCATTTGGTTACTCCATCTGCATCACATCTGTTCTGATAATGCCACCTTCCATTGGGGTGTCTCTGACTTGACCTCCTTTATCTTCAAATGAGGATTTGCTCCAATGTAGCTAATAGGCCCTTTAATTATGTCAGACATATCCCTGGCCCTTCTTCTCTGAAAGTCCGATTATAAAAATAAGGTTTCCCTTGTCTAAAAGCATGTTCTGAAGCAAAGTTATGCCAGGCTCAAAACCTTAGGTCCATTTATCTCTCTGTTGAGTAAAGTACAAACCTTTGTTCAATGCCTCCATACAGCTGACATCCAAGTGAACAATCTCAAAACTACCTCCTGTAAATCAATATCTTAGCTTAAACAAGGGGACCATGGTGTTGTTGTACCTCCCTCTTTCTTAATTTATCATCAGATAATAATCTGTCATTCTGTTTTTCCTACTCAAGTCAATAACTATATATTTCCCCACATTATAATTCATCTGTTTAGCATTTGCCAACTCATTCAGGTTGTCCAAAACACACTGAGGCATCTCTATATCCTCTTCAGAGCTCAGATTTGTGTTATCATAAACATGAAGGCATTACATTTATTTCCCTCATCTAAATCATTGATATATTTTGTGAATAACTGGAGTCCAAAACTAATGTGCTATGCCATCAATCACTGCCCACCACTTCAAAAATAATGTATATATTCCTACTCTTTGTTTCCTGTCTGCTAATCAATTCTCTTTCCATGTCAGTAAACTACCTAAATTGTATGTAATGTAATTTATATGCTAATCTGAACCTCAGATTAAACCACCACCAGTTGTCTCTCTTTAATAAACAAGCATCTCTATAGTCCAGTAGGACAAAGGCTACTTTAACATTAGCTTTAATCTCTTATGTGTGATTTTATTGCAAATCTTCTGAAAGTTCGAGTAAGCCATATCCAATGGCTTCCCCTTCTTACCTCTGTGAGTTACACCCTTGAAAATTTCCCATAGATTTTCAATCGTGATTTTCCTTTCCTAAATCCATGCCACCACTATCGGATCCTGTCATTATTTTCCATGTGCTCCTTTATTTAGTCATTTATAATATGTTGTAGCTGTTTCTCTGCTATCGATATTAGGCTAACCAGTCCATATTTCCCTGTTTTCTCTCTGGCTCCCTTTATTATGGGGTTACATTAGCTACCTTCCAATCCATTGGAATTGTTCCAGAGTCTATGAAATCTTGATCATTGACCACCAATGCATCTAGTATTTCTAGGGCCACTTTCTTAAGTACTCTGGGGTGTAGATTTTTGAGCCTGAGGGAAACATTAATCTTTAATTCTATCAATTTCCCCAACACTAGTTCCCGAGGATCCTGATTTCCTGTGTTTCATAACATTTTTGATAATTTGTATCCTCCTTTGTAAAGCTAGAACCAAAATGTGTACTTAATTGGTCACCATCTGTTTGCTCCCCATTATATATTCCCCTCTTTCTGGATGTAAGGATGATATAATATGTATTAAATAACATAAAACAACACGACATCATTAAAGTTGTTATAAAAACTGTCTTGAGAGATCCACTAATTATATGCAAAAGTCATTCGTAAGATCAGAACTTGAGTATTACTGAAAAAATAAATACTTTGTGGAAGTTTTTTGTCTTGCACACATCAGAACAGTTCACAAGAATACCAATTTGTGTGGAAAAAACATTTATACTGTAAAAGATGAGATTACAGATTGGTTAGCAAGTAGACTCTGATTAGTGGAGATATTGCCAAGGAGAATACATCAGTTAATGATGATTAATGGCAAAACTGCCAGAATTTGTTCAAAATTTGATTGGTCAAAGCATTGCCCTGAGTAATGAACCAATGAATAGATATAATTTTGATTTTGAGTTGATGTTGATTTTCCCCTAAAATTGATATTCTTTCAAATTGTCCTGTAGAGTACAAGATGAAAACACTTGATACAATGTGTCATTTTTTAGCAATATACAAATGTGATAATAGATTTCAGATGTCAGCATTGTGACAATAAATTCGGGGATTAAAGGACTCTCATAAATATAGTTTCATTTTCATGATAGACTGGATGGCCGTGCCTTCATTCAAAGATGACATTTGCTCAGGATCATGAGTTTCATCGTGGTTTCTTCATGTTACCAAACAAGGTATCTCTCATTCAACATATACTTAGGCACATAGAGTCATAGAGCACGGAAACAGACCCTTCAGTCCAATCAGTCCATGCTGAGCGTAATCCCAAACTAAACTACTCCCCACCTGCCTGTATCTGGCCTATATCCCTCCAAGCTTTTCCTATTCATACTTATCCAAATGTCTTTTAAACATTGCAATTGTACCTGTATCCATCACATCCTCAGGAAGTTCATTCCTCACACGAACCAACCTCAGTGTAAAGAAATTGCCCCTCGTGTCTTTTTTAAATCTCTCTCCTCTCACCTTAAAATATGCCCCCAGTCTTGAAAACCTCCATCTAGGGAAAAGACAACAACCATTAACTCTATCTATACCTCTCATTATTTTATAAACTTCTCTACGGTCACCTCTCAACTTCTTACTCTCCAGTGAAAACAGTTCCAGTCTATCCAGCCTTTCTTTATAACTCAAACATTCCATACCTAGCAACATCCTGGTAAATCTCTTTTAAACCTCTCCAGGTTAATAATATCCTTCGTATAACTGGGTGACCAGAACTGGATACTGTATTCCTGAAGAGGCTTCACCAATGTCTTGTACAACCTCAACATAAATTCCTACCTCCTATACTCAAAGGGCTGAGCAATGAAGGCAAGCATGCCAAATGCCCCTTTAACCACCTTGTCTATATGTGATGCAAACTTCAAAGAATTATGCACCTGAACCCCTAAGTCCCTCTGTTCTACAACATTATCCAAGGGCCTACCATTAATTGTATGCCCTTGCTTGTTGTATCAAAATGCAATACCTCTCATTTATCCAGATGGGCCATTTTTCAGTCCATTTGATCAAGATCCCTTTGTAATCTTAGAAAACCTTCTTCATTGTCTACTATCTCACTAATTTTGGTGTTGTCCACAAACTAACTAACTATGCCTTCTGTATTCTCATCAAAATCATTTATAAAAATGAAAAACAAAAGAGGACCCAGTCCGATCCCTAGGGAACACTACTGCTGACAGGCCTCCAATCTGAAAAACTACCCTTCATCACCACTCCGTCTCCTGCCATTAAGCCAATTATTTGTCCAATGAGCAAGCTCACCCTGAATCCCATGTGACCTACCTTTACTAATTAGTCTTCCGAGTGGAATCTTGTCGAAGGCTTTATTAAAGTACAAGTAAACAATGTCTATCGCTCTGCCCTCGTCAATCTTTTTACTAACTTCCTCAAAAAAACTCAATCAAGTTTATGAGACACAATTTTACTTGCAATTTTACTTGCTGGCTATCCCTAATCAATTTTTGCCTCTCTAAATAGCCATAAATCCTATCTTTTATAATCACCTCCAACAATTTACCCACAATTGATGTCAGACTCACAGGTCTGTAGTTCCCCGGTTTCTCGTTACAACTTTTCTGAAACAAATGTATGACATCAGCCACCCTCCAGTCATCAGATAACTCACCCGTAGTGATAAATGATGCCAATATCCCAAGCAAATTTCTTCCCTTACTTCTGACAACATTCTGGGATACATTATATCAGGTCTCAGAGATTTATCCACCTTAATATTCTGTAAGACCTGCCAAATTTCCTCTTCAGTAATGTGAACTGTTTTTAAAAACATCGACGTGTATTTCTCTGCATTCTCTAGTCTCCACTTCTTTCTCCACAGTAATATTTCATGTGGAGAAAGGAAATGGTTCCTTTTCCTCCCTTCTCTCTTGCCTCTTTATGGTACATAGTAGATTAATCAAATGCCTCCTCGTTCTCCAGTTTTTCTTTCATCTCCTCCTATGCCTACTCTAAGCTAATCTGCTCTTTGAGATCTATCTCGTGCTTTCTCAATCTTACTTTCATTAACCGGTGATTACTCAATTTCTCCTCCGGATCATATATTAGACACTATTGTTAACAATTCTCTTCAGATGTTGTTCCTCTTTCCTTTATATCTATTGTTATCACCTTTGTCCTGAAAAAAAAACACTTTGATTCCATTATACATGAAGACTCTCATCTATATCCACTTCCCTTTCCTCATCAAACTGGCAGCATCCATGGAGAAAAAAACAATTAATGTTTCAAATCCAACAATATTTCTGTTCAGAACTGATGCTGCTGGACCTGTTGTGTTTCTCCAGTACTACCTTGCTTTTATTTCAGACCTCCAACATCAATAGTAATTTGTTTTTATTTTTCTTGAACATGCCCAATCCATGCCCCCATCCTTGTTGGAAAGCTATCCCATTTGGCATAATTTTGGTACCACACAACACAATGGAGGGTCTAGTGAATATAAGGATGGGAAAAGATAAACAAATTTTAATCCGTCTTGAATGGTTCAATATATTTCCTGAACTTGATGAAGTAATCAGGTTTTGGAAAATAATTGAAACAAATGTAAACAGCAAAATAATTACACCTTAACTTCTTAACCTTCTTATTGTACATGGATGTCAATTACTTTCCATGGAATAAATTATTGTCATATAGAAGGGCAACAATTATTTGCTTCTATGCATAATGGTTCTCAATAACCTATTACTTTGAGAAAGTAAACCTGTAGATGCTGCAGAAAATTATGAATTCTGTGTTACAGCACAAGACCATGTTGTAAATTATCTGTGTATGGTTATATCAGGCTGTAAAATGTAAGTGTGAGGTACAGTCTTACCTGTATGTGAAATTGATAAATTCTAAGTGGGATGTGAAAAATGTGAAATGAACCTTTCTTTTTCCCTTAGCAATTAGCAGACTCCTATTATCACCACACAGGCCACTTACCAGAGTCTACTTTCACCAGTGAAAGTTTCATTATCACTTCTAATTATGGCGCACATTCCATCTTTACAATTAGTGATTCTCTGTTTCCCAGTTTTCGTTTGCTGGTAGCACAGCATTTCTTAAAAGACAGTAGAGGAAAACTTCTCTTAAAGAAAGTTCAAAGTGTCACAATTTTAATTTCTAAATGGGATGTGAAGAAAGAATTCATTAATTCAGTGCTATTGAAGAGCTGAGGAGGAACATTATCAGTCAGTATTAAGATTCAATTGTTTCTTTGTTAATTTTTTTGTTGCAAAAATCATTGCTGCATTAGAAATTATACTTGAACAGTATTTTATTTTTTGAAAGATTGCAATTGCAGCATGCAATGTTACTTGACAGAACTCTATTTGCCTTAAGAAAGACTAAAGTATTAATTTCATAGAAAATAATGCACTTAAGGTACATGCAAATGAGCAGAACAAAGTTTTTTTTAAAAAAATCAGTGATCAGAAAGTATTCAGGAAGTATTTCCTCAGTAGAGCAGTCACATGATAAAATATTGTAAATAAAACATCCTCCCGTGAATGATAAAAGGTCACAAACAATCTGCGTTATCTACTCCAGTAAGAAATTATCCTTCCAAACACCAGGATGAGCATTGTGGCTAATTTCCTAACCTGCCCCATACAAAAGGTGTTTTCAGTATCTATAGATCCCCAGAGGCTAAAAATGTAAAAAATATGATGGCCAAAGAAACACTGAATTGACAAATAATTTAAAATATACAAAACAAATCAATGACCATTTGGTCAGTCCCTCAATCAAGATAGGAACACTGGAACACTTCAGGCAGTTAAAGCAAATATTAAATCCCCTGTACATTATCTCCCTTCCAATCTTTGCTGACAGATATTGTGGCCTCCTTTAACCAAACCATCTTGCTTCAATTAGCAAAAATTGTGTGGCCCAACTCCAGTAGCAGAACATAAATCTGCCATAACCCTATTGAACTGAAGTCAGGCCATTTATACCTCACTTGCCAGTCATGAGCAGAGGCTAACTGTCCAGTCCACAATCAAACACTTCACTGGAACAGGATCATAATTAGCAGTGACTACCCACTGAAATTAACCTCTAATAATAACTGCTGCTTCCTTCAAGTTTACAATTCTTCTAAGATTTAAATTGTCCTCAAATCTGAAATTGTATACCAAGATCACCATCAATATATGTCAGGAAGAGTAGCCATCCTAAAATCAATCGCATAGGAACTCCACTATGAATTTCTTCCAATCTGAAAAGCAGTCATTCACCAGTAGTTCCCATTTCTTGTCACTCAAATAATTTAGAATTGATGTTCCTAAGTCCCTTTTATTCCATCCCCTCCAAATCTACTCACTGGTCTGTTGAGTAGAAATTTATTAAATGCCTATTAGAAGCCAATGTGCACAATACAATCCCCATTCATCCCCTCCATTATCTCATCAAAAAGCCCAAGCAAGTTACTTAAGCATCATTTATACTTAACAAATCTGTGCTGGAATTCCTTAGTTGATCCACTTTTACCATTAGGTTTTGTCCTGTGTTATTATTTCACATTTTGAACATTTACAATTCTCCAGTCTCCAGGCACCATCTCTGTGTCGAAGGAAGATTGGAAAATATGACTAGTGCCTTTGCAATTTTCACTCTTGCTGAAATGCATCAAAACCTCTACTGTCAATGCCTTACCTTGCATCAGGTCCTGTTTACCCATTACTCTTGTGCTTATCTGATATATAGTGGGCTAGATCTTTTGAGGGGGCATATTGCACATTCATTGTCTCCTTACCCCCCAGGGGAAAAGTAAGTCACAGACTGACCAGTGTTAACAAGGCCACTGTGCATTGATAATATGCTGTAGGTTCTTGAATATCAAGGGGATCAAGGGTTACGGGGAGAAAGTGGGACAATGGGGTTGAGAAACTTATCAGCCATGACTGAATAGCAGAGCAGACCCATTGGGCTGAATTGCCTAATTTCTGCTCCTATGTCTTAAGGTCTTATGGTCTGAGGTTATAAGCTGATGGTTAGTCTTCCACCTTTCAGTGAAAGGATGTTCTGCTATTGAGAGCTGCTAGCCAGCCAGCTTGGTTGACGAGAGCTCTCGCATTCCTAGCAGTGCCAGAATGGCGTGAATGGACTGTGAGGAGGCCAACAAAGAAGTGTCATGGACATGAAAGAGGTGGGTACAAGGATTCATGATGAAGAGGCAGCGGACATATTTGGGGGAGGGAAGGCAAGGGATATGGGTGCACAGGTTTAAGAGGCCAGTAAAGGATACACAAAGGTGTGGACGGTGCACTTCAAATGAAAAGGGCAATCTTCAAAAGTGTAATCCCTCCACCCCCGACATTACACCTTTCTTCAACTTTGGTGGAAAATGGCCTTACCACTCTTTCCTGCCTGACATTACTCAGCTTACATTATATTTGTGGAAGCAAATTGAGGCTCTTAATTGTCACTTAACTGGTCATTTAATGGCTCACATATGCTTGAGAGTGGGAGGGCTAGTGGAAACACTACCCACCTTCCATATTATGGGCAATGATTCTGTGAGTGATTGAGAACATAGTTGATCACCCACTCAAATCTATTTCATATGCCAACCCTTCGAACGTGCTGGTAGAGCTCTAAAATTTTTGCCAATGGCTCCCAGACTGGTAACACTTTCTAAAGTTTTCACCCTCTTTACAAATTCTTCCATGGCCATGCCTTTTCCAATTCTGAAACCACCTTCAGTCCTTAAATTCTTTGGGTTCTCTGCATTCCTCCAAATTCTGGCCTCTTGTTAATAGACTGTTTTCATCCCACTAATATTCATATCATATCCACTGTCTCCATAACCTTGAATCCTAAAACTTCTTCTATAAACCTCTCCAGCTCTTTACCTCTCTCTGCTACTCCAAGATGCTCCTTATAACTTACTTTACTCCTCTGTCCTTCAGTAATTCAGAGACAAATGTTTATTTGATAACACTCTCATGAAATGCTCTGAGCTGTGCTATTTAAGTGTTGCAACATAAATGTAAGTTGTTTAATGGGGATAATGAAAATATGAATACACATTTACTGTACGCAATTGAACCTAAAACAATGTGCATATATCTGTTACTAATAATTGATCAAAAGCATGTTCAATATAACAATAAATCTATTTACATATTTCTTCCACCACCAAATGGTCTTTGATGTATTTGCTAATATTTGAAGCATGTCAGTAGAGATGTCAGGGGAAAAGAAATCATTTTAAATACGTTTGAGCACTAACACTTCAAATTTGCCATGTGAAGGATATCTTTCAAATAATTTTAAAATGCAATATACACTGGAATTAATATGACAATTTGGCAGGACTTAAATTCATTATCACAATTCTCCTAATACCTCCTCTTGCTGAACTTTTAACAATATGGGCATTACATTAGGTAACCAAGAAATGAAACTGAAGGGAGATAAATCATTTCTCTATGAAAAGGAAGGGAAATGCAAAATGTTGGGCCATTGTTGCATACTTCCTCATAGTTGGTTAATTTGATCCTCATTTGATCAATATCTTTCCTGAGAAAGGTTGCATGGCAGGGACAAAATTATGTAAAATGTGAAAAGTACATAAATTTTAAAAAGCGAAGGCACAGTCAAAATTATTACTTTAGATTAGATTACTTACAGCGTGGAAACAGGCCCTTCGGCCCAACAAGTCCACACCGCCCCGCCGAAGCGCAACCCACCCATGCCCCTACATTTACCCCTTACCTAACACTACGGGCAAGTTAGCATGGTCAATTCACCTGACCTGCACATCTTTGGACTGTGGGAGGAAACCGGAGCACCCGGAGGAAACCCACGCAGACACAGGGAGAACGTACAAACTCCACACAGTCAGTCGCCTGAGGCGGGAATTGAACCCGGGTCTCTGGTGCTTCAAGGCAGCAGTGCTAACCACTGTGCCACCGTGCCGCCCACCGTACTTTAGCTACCTCCAAAACAAGTTGATAATTTAAAAAGGCTACATTAGTTAAACTTAAATTTGGAGGTGTAGCATTAAGCTATTTATTTAATATAAACTTTACATAGCAAGTATAAATTTATCTATTTAACAGGCAAATTGATCAACAAATAAGCATTCAGTAGAAGCTATTTTTCTCACTAATTTTGGCACTTGTTCATGTCTGACCTGATGCCATGAAACTTCATGGATCTGGACACAAGGTTGAAGACTTCAAGCTAACTCCTGACTGTATGGTAATATATAACTGTTTACCACTGTGCTGTTACCTCTGGCGGGTCAGCCCTGCACATGGGACAGTACATATCCACTGGTGATGGTGATGGTGACGTCAGGGGCATTCTCTTCAAGGTACAATTCTGTAGTTCAGACTATGTCAGGCTATTGTTCAACTAGTTTGTGGGACGGTTGTCAAAATTTGGCACAAGACTCTAGATGGTACGAAGGAGGACTTCACAGGATCAACGGGAGTAGATATGCTGATGTCATTTCCGGTGTCTATGTTGATGCTGGGTGGCCTGTCTGGTTTCATTCCTTATTGACTTTTCTGTAGCATTGTTTTGCAATTTTAAAACAATATGTGGCATTTTTAAATACCAGATGGCATTTAATAGTCAATCACTTTTTTGTTGGTCTGAAGTCATATCGAGGCCAAACATGTTGTAATAGCATATGTCCTTTCTGAAGAGGCATTTGCTATCAGATGGAATTTTATGACAATTGGCAATAGTTTCAGATCATTATCAATGGATTACCTTTAAATTCCAACGTAATTAATTGGATTTAAACCCCAGTAGCTGTCATGGTGGGATTTTAACCCACATCTCCAGAGTATTAGCCTGGGCTTCAAACACCATCATCACCATAACACCACTCACTAATGGAAGGTAAGGTGGGTTAAGCATTTTTGTTAAAAGTGTACATGCACGTGTTCATCTTATTTTTAATATCTTTGAAGTTAATGATTATTTAAGGTATAGTCATTAATATTCATGTACTTTATTGTGTAGCAAACATTTTTTGAATTATACCATTAATCCTGTGAATTCATTCTTATCTGAGTTTTTGAATGCTAAAACAAAATCATTCATCTTTACTGAGATCAGAACATTTGCCTTAACCAATTCTTGGCCCTCCTTTGTTGAAATCTAAAGCTCCCCCAATCCTCAGCATTACTATACACTTTGGCAACATCATAAACTTCTTCCTTTGATCTAATATTATTGCAACTCATTGTTTGCCATGATTTTGTGTCTTAAAGGAATGTATATTTGTTTCAAATTATGTAGTTATTCTTTAGATGCTGTCCATAGCTTGTCTACTATCATATCTTTTATTGCAGTCTCCAAGTTCAACATGGCTAACTTGTCCCTGTTTGGATGCATTTTGCTTTGTTGAGTTTAAAATTCTAGTTTTGATTTAATTATATCATGTTGACTTGATAGAAAATTACAGCTTAATATGGCAACTTTTCCCCAGAGGCTCTTTTACAATATGCTTATTACAAAGGCACAGGTTCTATCACTACCACTGAGCCGGGAAGCCTGGGTTCAAGTTCGACCTGCTCCAGGGGTGTGTCATAACATCCCTGAACAGGTTGATTGGACAGGTTGATTGGAAAAATATTCAGAAAGGGTCTATTCAGCCCATTGTTTCTATGAAAGCTCTCCAAATGAGGGAGTAGCTTTCTGTAGTTCTCTAGCCTTCTGCACTAATCTTGTTCATGTTTTTTTTTCTAAATAACCATCTAATTCCATTTTAATTGCCTCGATTGAATCTGCCTCCACCACACTTTCTGGCTGTGTATTCCGGACCCTAACCACTCTGCATAAAATAAGTGTTTCCTCAAACCACTTTTGCTTCTTTTTCTAACTCATTTCTTTAACAGAGTATTTACTGCCAATGCAAAAATGGCAGCCATGATCCTGAATGTATGTGTAAATACATCTATGACATCATGCCAGCATTAAGTTATTTTCACTTCTGGGGAACAGACACTGTGAGCGATGGGAAAACAACAATTAACTCATAAGAATACAGCAAAATGGAAAGCGAGCTGGCTACAAAACAGGAAATAAAGACTAGAATTTAAACTTACTTTCTCGGATTTGTGGAATGCATGAACTGGTATTCCTCAAGATGCTGTCAATGCTTTGAACAGCATTATTTACTACTTGCATAAACAATATGGACTTGGACAGCGGACACAGTTTAAAAAATTGCTGTATCAGGTTGAGAGTACACGAATGAAGTACAATAACGGAATACGCTATAATAATGATGAATAAACTTTCAACTAATTTCAGCTTTTAGATTAAAGCAAGACTGAATTAAATAATTGGAATAAAATGTTGCCCTGCAATGTTGTCTTTCTGTGTATGTTTGTTCATTGTTCCATCAAACAGAATTGGTGCCCAAAAATACAATCTCAGATCTGTGCCACTCTCGATCTTGACCTTTTTAAAGTGGGGAATATTTTCTGTTCAGATCCTTCATGTTTTTGAATATTTCATCAGATCTCCCTGCAGCTTCCTCTCCTTGAAGGAGCACAGTCCGATATAGAATCATAGAATCGCTACAGTGTGGAAGCAGGCCATTTGGCCCATCGAGTCCTCACCAAACATCCAAACAGCACCATACCTAGACCCACCCATTATCTTATCCCTTTAACCCTGCATTTCCCATGGCTAATCCCCTCACTCTGCACATCCCTAAATGCTATGGGCAATTTTTAGCATGACAAATCCACCTAAACTGCATATCTTTGTTCTGTGAGAAGAAACCAGACCACCCAGCAGAAATCCATGCAGACATGTGGAGAACATGCAAACTCCATACAGACAGTTGCCCTTGGCTGGCATCAAACTTGGGTTCCTGGCACTGCAAGGTGGCAGTGTTAACCATGAGCCACTGTGCCACTCCTTCATAACTGAAAATTCTCATCCCTGAAATCTTTCCCATAAGTCTTTTCTGCACTGTCCTCAATGCCTTGAGTGCAGTGCCCAGCACTAGATGCAAGACTCCAGCTGAGTCTGCAGGGGTGTACCATACA
Organism: Chiloscyllium plagiosum; assembly: GCF_004010195.1. NCBI lineage: Eukaryota > Metazoa > Chordata > Chondrichthyes > Orectolobiformes > Hemiscylliidae > Chiloscyllium > Chiloscyllium plagiosum. Next base: position 46,055,231 of record NC_057711.1, read on the forward strand.
TAATTCAACAAATCCTCTTTGTTCTTGTACCCTATGCCCCTATTAATAAGGCCTACAATACTGTATGGTTTATTAACTACTCTTTCAACTTGTTCTGCCACCTTTAATGGAGAAAGTGAGGTCTGCAGATGCTGGAGATCAGAGCTGAAAATGTGTTGCTGGAAAAGCGCAGCAGGTCAGGCAGCATCCAGGGAACAGGAGAATCGACGTTTCGGGGGCTTATGCCCGAAACGTCGATTCTCCTGTTCCCTGGATGCTGCCTGACCTGCTGCGCTTTTCCAGTAACACATTTTCAGCTCTGCCACCTTTAATGTCTTATGAAATATACATCCAGTCCCTCTGCACCAGCCATTCCTTTATAGTTGTATCTTTTATGTTCTTTCCACCAAAATGTATCACTCTGCATTTGTCTGCATTGAACTTCATTACCACATGGCTAACCACTCCACCAGTTTTTTATGTTCTTTCAAGGTTCTATACTATCCTCCTCATAATTAGCAATGTTTCCAAGTTATTTATTGTCATAAATTTGGAAATAATGCTCTGAAGGTCTACATTATTAACACATATAAGGTAAAGTAAAGATCCTAATGCTGATCTCTGGGGAACTCCACTATAAACCTTCCCCTAGCCTGAAAAATATGCTAACTAATACTTACTTTATTTTCTGTTACTCAACCAATTTCATATCAAAGATAATCCCTTTTAATCCATGAAGTCTAATTTAGCTCACCCTTCATCAAGCCTTTCTCATTGCACAATATTGGACCTAAAATAACCTGTCCTCAAGATTATTATTGAGAAAATTAACATGGGTGCATTTCATAAGTCACCCTCCACACCATTACAGCAAATTTGTTTCCACATTGATTGTTGTATCTTTTTTACATGCACCACTAATTTTTTGATTTACTATCTGCCTTGGTGTGGAGTATCTATAATTAATTCTCACCAATATTTTGTGACCCTTGCTGTTTCTTGGCTCCTCCCAAACAGATCTTCCAAAAAAGAGCAACAGGAGGCGAAAGAGGAGAATGAGCCTTTTGTGGTGAGCGCACCTGCAATCGCACACTCAGCTGCCAGGGTTGACTCTTGCAGACTGATGCAGGCATGTTTCAGTCACTGTGAGGCAATGCAATCACCTAACACACTAGCATGAAATAATCCCAGAAGCAACAATCCATTCCTCTTACAGACACCTGCTGCTTGTGTTTAAAGGTCATTTGGCAGATGGCAGTGGAATTTTGAAATAAAGTATTTGGCTGAAAAGCATTAAACTGAAACATATCACTTTAAAACATTGTGAAACACCTGAATGAATATCCTTAAGAAATTACAAATCCTTTGTTTTCTTCTATGTACAACTCACATGAGTTGCATAACAAGTGGCTTGAGCAGAGTTAGATGCAGGCTTCTCATATTCCTCTTCAGCTGCCAGTGTCTTTTGGATTGTATCACCTTTAGGAACACGAGGTAGCAAGTGGAACTCTGGAAGTGGGAACTGCGAAGGGCAAGGCCTCAAAAATGAAAACAAATCAAGTAGAATCGCCTTTTCCAGCTTTCCTCTCATAGCTGAGTAGCACTTTCCTGCTAACCAATAGCTGGAGAGAACCTTACTTCACTTGAGATACTGAATGGCTAAGACCTCAACCCTGCTAAAGAAAATAGTCTTGAGTTCGCAAGCTATTGATGAAAACCAATATGCACTTGATTGCCTTCCACAACTGATGCATTCCACCCTTTCCATGAATAAGGACATCAAACCACAGACATCATGACACTTATGCTAGAAACTGACTTCTTCAGTCGTTCTTCAACCTTGTGCAGTGCATCTGTAAAGGTTGACATAATTGTGAAATATTGTTAGTGCTCCAAAATAGTATTTTTTTGCACATAGGCCTCTGAGACACATTGTCTCCATCTAATTGAGCAGACCTGGAAAGATTTTTAAAACTTGGCTCTAAAGTTCTGCAGGCAGTTCAGTGCGAAGTTACATGAGGAATGAAAGCACAATTACAGAATTGCTGTGCTCTTCCAGCACCACTGATCCAGAATCTGGTTTCCAGCATCTGCAGTCATTGTTTTTACCTCTAAAATTCTGCAGGCAGTTCAGTGCGAAGTTACATGAGGAATGAAAGCACAATTACAAACCAAAAAAAAACTTGACGTCTTCAGCCTCAGAATGAAGTATAAGGTAAAAAGTGAAGTAGCATGTCAGAAACTTACTTTAAGTAAAATAAAATAATGGTGCATGCTAATACAGGACACAATGAGGATGTTCAGTAAGTAGGCTTAAAACACAAAAATAGAGCTGAAATCCTGGAGTTGTTTAAGAAATTGTTGCATGCTCAAGTGAATGGTCAGTAGAGCCTTTGTGAATGGATGAATTAATAATTTCTTCCATTTGTATTCATTTTGTGATTTCACACTTGTCTACTTCGAGGAGGACTGAGTGTCTTATGATCAGAATGGTGATGCTCATATAATCATAGATTCATACAGTACAGAAGAGGCCCTTCGGGTCATTGAGTCTGAGACACCAAAAATACACTGCTACCTACACTAGTCCCATGTTCCTGCGCTAGGCCCATCACCTTGAATAATACGATACATTAAGTGTTCATCCAAAAACTTTTTAATTGTATGAGGTTTCCTGCCTTAACTATCCTCCCAGGCAGCGCATTCTAGATTCCTGTCACCTTTGCATGAAAACATTTTTCCTCAAATCTCCTCTAAACCTCCTACCTTTCACTTTAAAATAATGCCGACTTGTTATTGACTCTTTAATTCAGGAAAATGTCTGTATTATCCAACCTGTCCAAGCCCCTCATAATGTTATACATCACTTTAGATTCCCCCCTCAATCTTCCCTGCTCTACAGAAAAGAATCTGAGTTTATTGAGCCTTTCTTCAGAGCTGAAATGCTCTCTCCCAGGGAACATCCTGGTGAATCTCCTTTGCACCCCCTTTACATACAATTGTGTCCTACAGTGCGGTGACCAGAACTGCACATGGTACTCCAAATGTGGAGTATGCTTGTGCATTCTTTTTTTCCTTTTCTGATCCAGTAGTTTTGAAATAACTCCACAGAGACCGGTATCCCATCACCAAGTCACCCATTACTTATGCATGGAAAATCTTTGACATTGATCCAGCTTAATCAGAGCCACCTCACAGAGTGAACAGAATCCCTGACACCCTGCTTTTTTTTTCTGCCCTTACACTCCTGTTTTTTTTTAAGCACACCTGTTTTTTTTACTTTTCTTTTCTTTTTTTCTTTTCTTTTTTTCTTTTTTAACCCCCACACTACCACCTAAGTGCGGTAGTGCTTATTTTTTCCCCAGCACCCATGGTGTGTGTGTGTGCAGGTGTGAGACACAGTGAGACACCCTGCTTATACTTGTCAGCCAGGGCTCCCTGATTGGACCAGATTAACAGTCCCAATCGGGGAATTCATATTCTGTCAGGTCCATTTGGCTGACCTTGTTACAGTTTGATTGTGGTGAAGAAAATTACAGCTACTATTTCTAAAGATCACAAACTTTGGATTCACCCACTCAAATGAATACAACCTCAGACTTTTATCGCCTCATATCAATGGAAACATTTTATTTGCCTAAATTTTATTCTTTCTTCTCCCCATTCCTAATAGAAAAGGATAGAATGTGGCAAACACAAAGACAAAAATGTATTGTGCCTTTTAAAATGGAACATTATTCTCCTGATTGTAAACAGGATCCTCGATTGGAACTGCAGAAAAATGTCACTGGGTTAAAAAAGCTAATTTGTTTGCCAGTGCCTAACATGTCACCATGCTCATGGCAGTCGGGAGGCAGCAACACTATGGTAATGTCACTGGGCTAATAATTCAGATCCCCAGGCTAATGTACTGAGAACATGAGTTTGAATCTCACCAGGGCAAATGGTGACATTTAAATTTAATTTAAAAATAAAGCTAGCCTTATGGTAGTCACCGTCAATTGTCACAAAAACCTATCTGGTTTATTAAATCTTCCTTAGCAATGGAAATCTGCCATCCTTATATGGATTACACATAACTCCCGACCCATATTAGTGTGGTTTAAGTGCCCTTTGGGTAATAAATGTGGCCATCCTATAAACAAATTAAAAAATAAGCCAAGTTTTAGAAAACAAGATGGAATTAAAGGGAAAGGGAAATGTTAGCTTTTGAGCTTAGTTACACTGTCTACAACATAACAATGACAGTGAATTGTGCGTGCAAATGCACAGTCATTTGCATGATTTTCTCTGAATATTTTCACCACAGCGTAATAAAAGCAAGTTTGCATATAGAAACAGACCAAGGTTGCTTGCACCTGAATTTCTATTTGTTTCCCCTTGAACATGAAAGAAATGAAGACAATAGCATTTGATGATTGTTAATAAGAACAATGAAGCAGATGTACATGTGTTTCCATTGTAGTATGAGGCTTGAGAAGTAATATGGTTGAATTGGGCATTTCCACGTTTGACACAATTCAATACAGCTTTCTCAGCTGATTGAAAGATTCACTTTTATCAGCTTGTGCAAATTTTGGGTTAATTTTTTATAGCTAACATTTTGAACAACTTGAAGCTGTAAATTTTAATTGCATTTCAGCTTAAATAAGAAGCAAACTCTCCGATATCCTGTTCATAGATATCCTGCAGAGTTGAACAGCATCCAGCATTTTGAATTAGATGTCCGGATTCGTTTCAACATTGTTTAAAGAGTGAAGCTATTTAGCATTATGGTTTCATCATGGAAAGAATGGGCTATGCTCAGTTGGAGAGCAGTTACACAACTTTGATTGTTATGTTTGGGAAAGCTTTATTTAACAAAAGGCACACTCATTCTATAGGAAGTACTGACTCTGTGAATATAGATATAGTACTTAAATTTGTTGTAGCAAATATGAAGAAAGGAAGCAATTGGATACACATAGGGTGTTATTTAATGCTGTGGCCTGAGCTGTGGCAGGAAGTGGGAAGGGTATTTGATCGGTCTGGAGGTGCGAACGCCACCACATCGTTTCCTCTGCCCACTCACCTCTCTCCCAGTCTCGAGATTGGCAGGTGGAGCAGTCACTACACGGGGGCTTCAAATGGAATTTTGTTCGTTGCCTCCTAGAGGGGATCTCATATTGTCATGCACTCTGTGCCTGAATTAGGGAGCCAGCATCAGGAGAGAGGGGTCCTTTTGAGAATCACCTCATGATCTTTTTTTCCAGTCCTCACCTGCCAGACCCTAGCAAGAAAATCCATTCCACCCACACCAAGTTGTTGCCTGGGTCCCTTGCTGATGCTGGTGTGCATATTCCTAGCAGCAGCCAGCATTCCCCCATCTTCCTGAAGGCAATAAGCAGCTGCCAGACTATGAATGCATTTCAGCCCACAGGCTTCTTCATTTTACTGAAGGCCTAGCATTGTTAGGTAAGTGCTTTCATCAATTCTCTAGACTCACATTGCTCAGGTTAAATTCTGCCTAGAGGTTGAAATATTCAGAAACAAACCAGTGAAATAACATTCAAGATTGATAAACTCTCACTCCTTTATGGTGAATAGAATACAATATTCTAAGCAAGTTGTAGTTTTGAATGTTGTATACAGCATCAACAAAAACTATTTATATAGCAACTTCAATGTAGTAAAACATCCCAAGATGCTTTATAGAATATTATCAAACAAGATTTGAAATCAATCAATGTAAGATCAAGTTATTTGTTAGGTAACAGTGTGACTGCAGTTATTTTATGTGCAAATAGTAAAGGAAAATTGAAATCAATACTTGTAACATTATTAAACGGCTTTCAATTCAATTCAAGCTGTTAAGATGAAAATTCTATTTCCCTTTTGCCATTGTATGAATCATGATGAGTTTGTCTTGTCTCATCAGTGCTTTGCAGAGTGGGCTATATTTAAAGCACATAGCCCATTGTTAATTGGTATTAAATTGATATTCTTACTTAGAATTGACCTAAGAATAGTTAATATACTCACCTGTGGCTGGGTTAATGAATATTACTAGGATGTAAGACTTTAATCTGCTTGGACTCTTTGCTGTACCTCAGCAGAGGAACGGGGTGCTGGTGAGATGGTAGAGCTGGTGAGATGGTGGGGATTAGGTTTAGCTAAGTTTCAAATCCCAGGAAAGACATCCCTCATACAAAAACTGAAATTGCTTGGGAAATTCATCAGGTCTGCAAGCATTTGTATGGAAAAAGTAGAGGTAATGTTACAAATCCAATAACTCTTCATTGGATTCTTCACCAGACATGAAACATTAACTCTGCTATCTCTCCACAGTTGCTGCCCTGCTGAGTGTCCCAAACAATTTCTGCTTTTGCTCCAGATCTCCAGTATCTGCAATTCCTTGCTTTATTTTTGTAACATCCCTCACATTGACAAGCACGCAAAAGTAAGAGTGAATTAAAAAAAAACAGATAGTAGTAAGGAATTAGAATTGTAGAGTCATAGACAATTAACAATTTCAGAATGACTCTCAACGTTCCAGCATTTGCCTCTTATTTAGCATTGGCATCGTGGCATTTATGTTTCTGTTTTTGACAGTACACCACTTTGTATCTGAGATAATAAAGATAATGCAGGAGTCATCTGCCATTATCTCCTTTCAGAGCAGTTTAAGATACTGACACAGTCAGGAGACTTTGCAATCAGTAGAAGCTGTCACACTGAATAATGGCAGGCCGACAGTTGAATTGTAAAACAGGACCACACACAGGTTTTGTAGACCAGTGACTAGGTATACATTCTGCAACTTCTCCTTCTTGATGGTAGTCTGATAATATGATAACAGGCACAGCATATGTTGTAGGAATGGTATAACATAGATTGTAATGAAAAGTCAACTCTACTTTGAGTATTGAAAAAGTCAAAAAGTGTGGCACTAGAAAAACACAGCAGGTTAGGCAGCATCCGAGGAACAGTAGGGTTGACGTTTTGGGCATTAGCCCTTCATCAGGAATGTGTAAGTCTGCAGCCAATCTCAAAGTGTAACACATTTAGACATCACTAGTTAATCTGCAAAATGAAGATGAATAGGTTCTCCTTATACTTTTCTTTGCAGTCTTTAAGCATGTAAGGTTAGTGGTGTTGGGTGGCTGATAGTGAATGAGGAAAGATATTGCAAGTAATAGTGAAAGTAGAAGAGTATGACTCTTGGTGGGAGGAAGGTACAGTATTCAGAGTGAGTGTGATGTATCAGAGAGATTTGGAGGTGCCAGTATTGGACTGGAGTGGACAAAGTTAAAAATCACACAACACCAGGTTATAGTCCAAGATTTATTTGGAAGCACTAGCTTTCAGAGCGCTGCTCCTTCATCAGGTAGTTGTGGAGTATAAGATTGTAAGATACAGAATTTATAACAAAAGTTTGCAGTGATGTAACTGAAATTAGATATTGAAAAAGACCAGTATTGTTTGTTAAGTCTCATCTTTTCGAATGACCATATTGGTTTCAGTTCTTTCATATGTAAATTCCAGAACTTTTCTTTTAAAGTTACATTCACAAGTGAACTTTAACAATAGGTGCCACGTTGGCCCAGATAATGCACTGAATGTTTGAGGTGCCCTGTGTGAGGTTGTCTGTGCCCCAATGTTCAGACTGATTCTGTTTCTAAAAAAGAGATTTACAGAATCTGACGTGGATTCATGCAGTTTTTGAGCAAAATAAAATGTAATTCTGCAAGCACAAATTCACCCCAGAAACATATGTGTGTGTGGGGTGGGGGAGTTGGGTATGAGTGTCTGGGAGAGTGTGTGTGTGTGAATGTGTGTGAGTGTGAGTGTAATGGCCTCCACCATTGGTCTGGGGAAAAGGTTATCCCATCTCTATACCACCTCATCCATCAAGACCTCCAGATCCCTGCCCACACAGTGGAGTTGAAAATGTGTTGCTGGAAAAGCGCAGTAGGTCAGGCAGCATCCAAGGAGCAGGAGAATTGATGTTTCGGGCATGAGCCCTTCTTCAGGAATCTCATGCCCGAAACGTTGATTCTCCTGCTCCTTGGATGCTGCCTGACCTGCTGCGCTTTTCCAGCAACACATTTTCAGCTCTGATCTCCAGCATCTGCAGTCCTCACTTTCTCCACACAGTGGGGTGCCAATTATTTCTTCTTTGCCATATTTAGTGCAAATGCCAAGAACCATTCAAGTCAGGTCTGGACTGTCAGGTGCATAATGGCCTTTTAAAGAAGGCACTGATACCAGGATGTTAGTCCTTTCTGGGATACCTCGGCAGGAGCAAATTGTTCTGGTCACAGTGAATGGTAGAATGGGGCTAGAGTTGGACAAGAGAAGTGTCATCAAGGTGGGGTACACCATTAACGTGGTGAGTTTCGGATATTGCAAGAAAACTCCTTAAGCCCTGCTGCAAGAAATCCTTTGTGAAAATCAACGAAACAGACACCACCAAATAAATTAATAGACTCCCTACAGTGTGGAAACAGGCCCTTTGGCCCAACAAGTCCACACTGACCCTCCGATGAGTAACCCACCCAGACCCATTTCCTTCTGATTAGTGCACCTAACACTACAGGCAATTTAGCATGGCTAATTCACCTGACCTGCACATGTTTGGATTGTGGGAGGAAACTGGAGCACACTCACACAGAGAATGTGTAAACTTCACACAGTCACCTGAGGCTGGAATTGAACCTGGGACCTTAATGCTGTGAGGTAGTAGTACTAACCACTGAGCCACCATATTGTACAATTCAACCTTATGACCCTTTAATACCAGCATTGACTGAATTGGCAGCCTGTTAAAGATATAGATACCATATTATTCTGAGGAATGGTCTCCGGGTCTGAAACATTAACTCTGATTTCTCTGCACAGATTTTACCAGACCTGCTGAGCTTTTCCAACAACTATTGATTTTGTTTCTAATTTACAGCATCCTCAGTTCTTCCAGTTTTTAGATACTATATCAAATGTGTATCAGATTGTGAAGCAATCAACAGAAGTGACCTACATGACCTTGCCCTCATCAGCCTAAATATTATCCAGCCTAAATGTAACTTCTGCCTGTGGAAATCTATAATTTTAGGGGCAATGTACTGGCATGGATAGAGGATTGGCTGACTGACAGAAGGCAGAGAGTGGGAATAAATGGGTTTTTATCAGGATGGCAGCTGGTGCCTAGTGGAGTTCCACAGGGGTCAGTGTTGGGACCACACTAGTCTGGACAAAGAACTGGGAGCATTATTGCAAAGTTGTCACAAAGAGAGGTGGAGGGACAAGTAGTGTTGAGAAAGCAAGAAGGCTTTAGAAGAACTTGGACAGGCTAGGAGAGTGGGCAAAGAAGTGGCAGATGGAATACAAAATGGAAAAATGCGATGTGATGTACTTTGGTTGGAAGTATAGCGACATAGATTATTTTCTAAATGGGAAAAGGCTTCAGACATCTGAAGCACAAAGGGACTTGGGAGATCTAGTTCAGGATTCTCTTAATGTTAATATGAAAGTTCAGTTGGCACTTAAGAAGGCAAATGTAACGTTGACCTTCATGTCAAGTATGCTAGAATACAAGAACAGAGATGTACTGCTGAGGCTGTATAAGGCTATGGTCAGACTGCATTTGAAATATAGTGAGCAGGTTTGAGCCCTGTATCTAAGGAAGGATGTGCTGGCCTTGGAGGGGGAGCCAGAGGAGGTTTACAAGAATGATCTGAGGATGAAAAGCTTGTCATATGAGGAGCAGTTGAGGTCTCTGGGTCTGTACACACCGGAGTTTAGAAGGGGAGATCTCATTGAAACTTATAGAATACTGAGCAGCCTGGCTAAAATGGACATGGAGAACATGTTTCTGCTAGTAGGAGACATTAGGACCTGTGGGCACGATCTCACTGAAGGAATGACACTTTAGTACTGAGATGACGGACGAATTTATTCAGACAGCAGGTGGTGAATCTATGAAACCTATTGCTGCAGAACGTTGTGGAGGCCAAGTCACCAAATGCATTTATGAAAGAGATAGATCACTTATTGATTATAGAGACATGGAGTAATACAGCATAGAAACAGACCCTTCAGTCCAACTCGTCCGTGTTGACCAAATTTTCCAAACTAAACTAATCCCACTTGGCTGTGTTTGGCCCATATCCCTCGAAACCTTTCCCATTCATGCACTTGTCTAACTATCTTTTAAATGTTGTAACTGTACATGCATTAGTAAGGGGACTGAGGGTTATAGGGAGAATGAAGGAGAATGGGGTTGAGGAACATATCAGTCATGATTGAATGGTGGGCTAAACTCAATGGACCGAATAGCTTTATTCTGCTCCGTATGTTATGGTCTTATGATCTAAACATTGGTATGAGTAATTATTGCACTGTCCTTATGAATATAAATTCTTCTCTTCACAATGGAAACTTCTTTCATTGGAGACGGACATCACCACAATGTATATGCACATGAACAATCTTAATGCCCTTAATATTCCCTGAAGCAATTGACAAGCCATTAATTTAATTGTGTGGTCACTCATTTTTGGCAACTGTGACAACCGATTTGTATACAGGTCTCGCAAACAGTTTAACAAAGATACTTGGTCATTAATACTTTTTAGAACCTTAGAATGATAGAAATGAAACATCACAGTAGAGGGCCATTCAGCCCATGTTGTCCATGCCAACCCAAAGACACCCAGATGCCCTTTTTAATCCCATCTTCCTGCATATGGTACGTAGCCTTGTAGCCTGCAGTATTTAAGGTGAAGACCCAGGTACTTTTTGAAAGACTTTAGGGTCTCTGCCTCCACCACCAACTTAGACAAAAAAACTGCAGAAGCTGGCTTCCAAGGTAGACAACCTGAAATGTTGATCTCTCCACTTCCTGATGCTGCCTGGCTTGCTGTGTTCTTCCAGCTTCCTGCTTGTCTACTACCAACTCAGACGGTGAATTTTAGATACCCACCACCTTTTGTGTAAAAAGGATGTTTGTCCTCATGTCCCCTCTAATCTTCCTGCCACTTAGCTTGAATCAATTACCCTTTTTTGCCAAGGGCAACAGGTTCCTTCTGCCTACTCTATCTTACCCCGAACAAGTTTACATATCTCAATCATTTTACCCCTCAGCCTTCTCTTTTACAAGGAAAACAACCAACCTCTCCAATCTCTCCTCATACCTACAATTCTCCAGCCCTAACAGCATTCTAGTAAATCTTCTTTGTACCCTATCCAGAACAGTTATATCCTTCCTACAATTTGAAGACCAGAAATACATACAATATTCCAGTTGTGGCCTCACCAGTATCTAATACAGCTTCACCATTATATCCCTAATTGTATTCTATACCTATGCCAATGAAGTAGACAATTCCATATGATTTCTTTACAATCTACCTGTACTTCCAAGATCTTTCACTTCATCTACCCCTCTCAGTTTGTTCCCATTTATTGTGTATTTCCTTTTACTGTTTGACCACCTAAATACATTACCTCACACTTATCAAGTTGCTTTCTATTTGCCATTTTCCTGCCAGCTCACCAACATATCTACATCATACTGGAACTTTCAGCAATCCTGTACACTAGTCACTACACAGCCAATTTTTGTGTCATCTGAAAATTTATCAATTGTGCTCCCTATGTTCAAATTTATGATTTGATTAATTCTGAAAAACTTGATTTATTTCAAGCTGCAAATGTTTTTTTAAAATAGATAATTGTGGACACTGGAGACTTTTTTCAAACAAGGCTTACTAAAAATCATGTGACCAGTGATTACTGCTTTCTCTGCTGTAGACGTCTGCTGAGGCTGTTTGAACAGGAACTGGAAGGACAGTGCTTTGGTATTTTGGAATTAGCTGGAGAGAAAGAAGCCGATGTGGAAGGACTGCCCAACTAATCTCTCATAATTCTGAAAAGAAGCCACTTGTTCATCTTAGGATGAAACCTATTTGTTCTTCTGAAAGAACTTCTTCATTTTGAGAAACTTAGCATTACTGTCTTACAGTGCCAGGGACTCAGGTTTGAATCCAGCCTTGGGTGACTGCCATGTGGAGTTTGCAAGTTCTTCCCGGTCTGTGTGGATTTCTGTTAGGTGCTCCAGTTTCCTCCCAAAGTCCAAAGATATATAAGTCAGATGGATTGGACAGAGCAGTAGATGTGATCAATATGGAGTTCAGTAAGGCGTTCGACAAGGTTCCACATGGGAGACTGGTTAGCAAGGTTAGATCTCATGAAATACAGGGAGAACTAGCCATTTGGATACAGAACTGGCTCAAAGGTCGAACACAGAGGGTGGTGGTGGAGGGTTGTTTTTCAGACTGGAGGCCTGTGACCAGTAGAGTGCCACAAGGATCGGTACTGGGCCCTCTATCTTTTGTCATTTACATAAATGGGCGGCACGGTGGCACAGTGGTTAGCACTGCTGCCTCACAGCGCCAGAGACCCGGGTTCAGTTCCCGCCTCAGCCGACTGACTGTATGGAGTTTGCACGTTCTCCCCGTGTCTACGTGGGTTTCCTCCGGGTGCTCCGGTTTCCTCCCACAGTCCAAAGATGTGCAGGTCAGGTGAATTGGCCATGCTAAATTGTCCGTAGTGTTAGGTAAGGCGTAAATGTAGGGGTATGGGTGGGTTGCGCTT
>NC_057711.1:46068213-46073022 GCF_004010195.1 Chiloscyllium plagiosum
GAAAGATGTTGTGAAACTTGAAAGGATTCAGAAAAGATCTACGAGGATGTTGCCAGGGTTGGAGGATTTGAGCTACAGGGAGAGGCTGAACAGGCTGGGGCTGTTTTCCCTGGAGCATCGGAGGCTGAGGAGTGACCTTATGGAGGTTTATAAAATTATGAGGGGCATGGATAGGATAAATAGGCAAAGTCTTTTCTCTGGGGTCAGGTGGTACAATTGCAACATTTAAGAGGCATTTGTATGGGTATATGAATAGGAAGGGTTTGGAGGGATATGGGCCAGGTGCTGGCAGGTGGGACTAGATTGGGTTGGGATATCTGGTCGGCATGGATGGGTTCGACCGAAGGGTCTGTTTCCATGCTGTATATCTCTAGGACTGTAATTTGCTATGTTTAATTGCTGTGTAGAGTCAGGATGTGCAGGTTAGGTGGATTATCCATAACAAGTGCAGGGTTATGTGGGCTAGGGTGGGATGTTTGATGTGGGTGGGATGCTCTGGGAAGGTTGCTGCAGACTCAATGTGTCTAATGGCCTGTTTCTACACTGTAGGGATTCTATAATTCTGTGATTCTATGCCTGCTGAAACACCAGAGACGATTGTGCATGATTAGTGACTTGATCACATGTGCCAGAACATCAGAGCAAGGAACGTCAGAACATTCTCTGCTTTATCCCTTTTGTCTTTAATAATAATCCTAATACCTAGAAAGAGAAATTTTTAAAAAATCTTTGTGTGTGTACATGCACACACATTTTACGTTAATTAGATGGATAAACATTTAGACATCCATATAATAGACTGTTAACCAACTATTATGTCTTCCTTGAATAAGCTTAACTTTGATAATAGGCTAATAATTGCATGTATTAAACAAACTTAGTTGATAGATTTTTAACTTTAAAATCTAATAGAGATAAGGTATTTCACTAACCAAATTGCTAACTGGGAAAAACATCATGATTTAATGTGGATAAGTGCAATTCAACACTGTACTTCCAGCCTTGATCATAATCGTAGCAAAAATGTAAAGAGGTAGTTTACCTGTTTCAGTCACTATTGATGAATGGTATGGCATCATTCAATGTTAATAACTTAAATCAAGTCGCTTGGCAGAAACGGGATGCACCCAATATTCCTGGAGGAAGTTAAAGTGGACACAGCAGAAGCACAAAACTAAATCTTTCAGTCTTCAGGATAAAATGCTGCAGATGCTAAAGAACTGAAATAAATATGGGACATGCTCAACAGATCAAGTTGTATCTGTAGAGGGAGAAACAGATCTAAACTTGCAGATTGATGAATTTTCATCAAAAGTTCCGATAGAAGGGAAATTTGCAATGGAGTTGGTATTTGAACCAGGTTTTTAATTTTATATAGACAGATACAGGGTAGACAAACTGACTGTTTGCAGAAGATGCAAAAATTGACATGACAATATTGAACTGGATAGTAATAAACTTCAAGAGAATGTAAACAATTGGTGAAATGAGCAGAGTCATGGCAGATGCAATGTGGATACGTGTCAAGTGATGTATATTTGAATAAATTGTATGGAGTGGTTGTTCAAACTACATGTTATAACTTGAGGGGTCTTTGTGTAGAAGCAAGTACAGGTGTTCCTTGAATGCATTTACAAAAATTCTTAATGATAGCAGGGAAAGTTGATAAGGCACAGGCAAACAACGACAGAAAAATACAAAAATATAAATGAGCATAACCAATTTCTTTTTCAAATGTGTACAGGTATGACAAGCTGAATAGTCTCCTTCTGTGCTCGAACCACTTTATTTCTCCAACCACCTGACCAGTCCATTGATGTTTTCCCGCAGTCTGTTACAAAACCAGGCCATTGAATACAAAAACACAGAAGGACAGCTTCAATGTTTACAAATGACTGACTAGACTTCAATAGAATTATTGTGTGCAGTTCAGGTCTTCACACTTTAGGAAAAATCTTGAGGCCTTAGAGAAGATATTAACAGAATGAGAATATGAGTAAGGGTAGGCAGTTACGTGGAAAGATTAGAGTAGCTGAATGTTTTGACTTTGAAGCTGAAAAGGTCAAGGAGAAACGTATTAGAGGCATTCAAATTTATGAAAGCTGTTGAATTTCAGGACCAGCAATTACAGTTTTATATGGTGTTGCAATTGTTTTGGAACTTTGAAAAAAAAAGTCAAAACAGCAGCACTTTTAAAAAGGAGAGAGACAAAGGCAGCAAGCACATGATCTGTAAGGGAGAGAGAGAAAGAACCCCACACTGCTAACTGACACAGCAGTGAATCTGCGCAGTAACTGCCTTTACAATTTGAGTTCATGAATTGCTGGACATCGGAGTGTGTCTAGGAAAACTTAACAAACAGCAAAATTCACAATTGATCTTGGAGGAACCTGTTTGGGAGATGTCACAACACAGAAACAGATAAGTAAATAGTTTTAAGTATAGCCATGCTGCAAATCTACAATAGTGAGGAGAGTGGGCTCTTTCGTGGTTATATGCTTTTATTTGGATGTGTCTCTTGATTAAATTTTAAAAATATAAGCCATAAGTATTAAGTTAGCCTGGAGCAGTGTTTTGTAGAGCAATAAGATGGTGCTATTTTCTGGGTTTGTAGATTGGAAGGAGCAAAATGGCCTTTAGTAAAATAATATGCTCTTCTTGTCGGATGTGGAGGTTTCAGGAGAGTTTAAGAGTTCCTGAGGATTATATCTGCAATAAATATCATTGGTTGTGAATCCTGCCAAGTCAAATGGATCAGTTGGAGCAACAGTTAAGGGAAATGAGGAATTTACAGGAGCTAGTGGGGTGTGATGATGGCAGTTATAGGAAGGGAGAAAAGCTACAGATATAGTCAGGTAGATGGATTAACTCCAAGAAAGGTTGGAGAGGTAGGAGGGTAGTAAAGGAGTCTCCTGTGGCTATCCCAATTTCAAACAAGTATGAAAATGTAGGAGGTGATGGACTTTCAGAGGAATGTAGCATAAATAGCCACGTTCTGGTATCAAGACTGATTCTAATGTAATGAGGGGTACATCGAGTTCCAAGCAATCGATTGTGTCAGAGGACTCTCTAGTCAGGGGCACAGACAGATATTTCTGCGGCCGGCAGTGAAGAATCAGAATGGTGTATTGTCTGCCTGGTGCCAGGATCAAGGATGTCTCAGAGAGAGTGCAGAATGTTCTTAAACTGGAGAGGGACCAGCAGGAGGTCATTGTACACATTGGTACCAATGGAATAGGATGGGAAAAGGATGAGATTCTGCAGGGAGAATACAGAAAGTTAGGCAGGAATTTTAAAAAGAGGTCTTCGAGGGTAGTCATATCTGGACTACTCCTGGTACTACAAGCTAGTGAGGGTAGGAATAGGAGCCTAGAGCAGATGCATGTGTGGCTGAAGGGCTGGTGAATGGGAGAAGGATTCAAATTTTTGGATCATTGGAATCTTTTCTGGGGTAGAAGTGATCTATACAAGAAGGATGAATTGCACCTGAATTGGGAGGGAACTAATATACGGTCTTGGAGATTTGCTAGAGCTGCTCAGGAGGATTTAAACTAGTAAGGTGGCGGGGGTGGGTGGAGGTGGGACCCTGGGTGCTACTGAGGAAAGAGATCATTCTGAGACTGGTACAGTTGAGAAAATAAGCAAGTCAAACATTCAAGGCGGGCAGGAATAAAGCAGAGAACAAAGTAGGACTGATAAATTAAACTGCATTTATTTCAATGCAAGGGGCCTAATAGGGAAGGCAGATGAACTCAGGGCATGGTTAGTATCAAAGGACTGGGATATCATCGCAATTTCAGAAACATGGCTCAAGGATGGACAGGACTGGCAGCTTAATATTCCAGGATACAAATGCTATAGAAAGGATAGAAAGGGAGGCAAGAGGGGAGTCAGAGGGAAATTGAGAAACAAACTTGTGTGGAGATGTCAGCTATCTGTAAGAATAATAGGTTAGTTATGGTAGGGGATTTTAACTTTCCAAACATTGACTGGGACTGCCATAGTGTTAAATGTTTAGATGGAGAGGAATTTTTTAAGTGTGTACAAGATAATTTTCTGATTCAGTATGTGGATGTACCAACTAGAGAAGGTGCAAAACTTGACCTATTCATGGGAAATAAGGCAGGGCAGGTGACTGAGGTGTCAGTGGGGAAGCACTTTGGGGCAAGAGACTATAATTCTATTCGTTTAAAAACAGTGATGGAGAAGGATAGACCAGATCTAAAAGTTGAAGTTCTAAATTGGAGAAAGGCCAATTTTGATGGTATTAGACAAGAACTTTTGAAATCTGATTGGAGGCAGATGTTCGCAGGTAAAGGGATGGCTGGAAAATGGGAAGCCTTCAGAAATGAGATAACAAGAATCCAGAGAAAGTATATTCCTGTCAGGGTGAAAGGGAAGGCTGGTAGGTATAGGGAATGCTGGATGACTAAAGAAATTGAGGATTTGGTTAAGCAAAAGAAGGAAGCATATGTCAGGTACAGACAGGATAGATCGAGTGAATCCTTAGAAGAGTATAAAAAAAGTAGGAGTATACTTAAGAGAGAAATAAGGAGGGAAAAACGGGGACATGAGATAACTTTAGCAAATAGAATTAAGGAGAATCCAAAGGGTCTTTACAAATATATTAAGGACAAAAAGGTAACTAGGAAGAGAATATGGCCCCTCAAAGATCAGCAAGGCGGCCGTTGTGTGGAGCCACAGAAAGTGGGGGAGATACTAAATGAATATTTTATATCAGTATTTACTTTGGAAAAGGATATGGAAGATACAGACTGGAGGGAAATAGATGGTGACATCTTGCAAAAT
>NC_057711.1:46075012-46117013 GCF_004010195.1 Chiloscyllium plagiosum
ATTCCACCAAGGATATGCAGGTCTTTGGATTCCTCCATCGTCAGACCACAGCGAAACGACGGTTGGAGGGAGAACGCCTCATCTTCCGGCTAGGAACCCTCCAACCACAAGGGATGAACTCGGGTTTCACCAGTTTCCTCATTTCCCCTCCCCCCCCCTTGTCTCCGTCAAATCCATCGAATTCAGCACCGCCTTCCTAACCTGCAATCTTCTTCCCGACCTCTCCGCCCCCCCCCCAGTCTGACCTATCACCCTCACCTTGTCCTCTTTCCACCTATCACATTTCCGACGCCCCTCCCCCAAGTCCCTCCTCCCTATCTTTTATCTTAGCCTGCTGGACCAACTTTCCTCATTCCTGAAGAAGGGCTAATGCCTGAAACGTCGATTCTCCTGTTCCCTAGATGCTGCCTGACCTGCTGCACTTTTCCAGCAACACATTTCCATCTCTGATCTCCAGCATCTGCAGTCCTCACTTTCTCCTCACTGATTAGGAATGATCAGCCATGATCATATTGAATGGCGGTGCAGGCTGGAAGAGCTGAATGGCCTACTCCTGCACCTATTGTCTATTGTCTATTGTCTATTGTATTAAAGACCCCCTAATAGTCAGCGGGAAATTGAGAAACAAATTTGTAAGAAGATTTTAGTTATCGGTAAGAATACTAGGGTGGTTATGGTAAGGGATTTTAACTCTCCAAACATAGACTGGGACTGCCATAGTGTTAAGGCTTTAGACGGAGATGAATTTGTTACGTGTGTAGAAGAAAATTTTCTGATTCAGTATGTGGATGTACTTAGTAGACAAGGTGCAAAACTTGATCTACTCTTGGGAAATAAGGCAGGGCAGGTGACTGAGGTGTGTGTCGAGAAGCACTTTGGGGCCAGCGACCATAAGTCTATTAATTTTAAAATAGTGATGGAAAATGATAGGCCAGATCTAACCGTTGAAGTTCTAAATTAGAGGAAGGCTAATTTTGGTGGTATGAGGCACAAACCTCCTGATGAAGGGCTTTTGCCCGACGCGTTGATTTTCCTGTTCCTCGGATGCTGCCTGACCTGCTGTGCTTTTCCAGCACTGCACTTTTGACTCAAGAGCTTTCAAAAGCTGACTGAGTGCAGATGTTCGCAGGCAAAGGGACAGCTGGAAAATGGGAAGTCTTCAGAAACGAGAGTCCAGACACAGTATATTCATATTAGGGTGAAAGGAAAGACTGGTAGGTGTAGGGAATGCTGGATGACTGGATAATTTGAGAGTTTGCTTAAGAAAAAGAAAGAAGCGTATGTCAGGTGTAGACAGGATAGATCGAGTGAATCCTTAGAAGAATGTGAAGGCGGTAGGAGTATACTTAAGAGGGAAATGAGGAGGGCAAAAAGGGGATATGAGATAGCTTTGGAAAATAGAGCTAAGGAGAATCTAAAGTGTTTTTACAAATATATTAAGGACAAAAGGGTAACTTGGGAGAGAATAGGGTCCCTGGAAAAGCGCAGCAGGTCAGGCAGCATCCAGGGAACAGGAGAATCGACGTTTTGGGCATAAGCCCTTCTTCAGGAAACGTCGATTCTCCTGTTCCCTGGATGCTGCCTGACCTGCTGCGCTTTTCCAGCAACACATTTTCAGCTCTGATCTCCAGCATCTGCGGACCTCACTTTCTCCTCAGAGAATAGGGTCCCTCAAAGGTCAGCAAAGCGGCCTTTGTGTGGAGCTGCAGAAGATGGGGGAGATACTAAACGAGTATTTTGCATCAGTGTTTACTGTGGAGAAGGACATGGAAAATATAGAATGGGGGGAAATTGATGTTGACATCTCAAAAAATGTCTATATTACAGAGGAGGAGGTGCTGAAATGTGTAAAGGTGGACAAATCCCCAGGATCTGATCAGGTGTACCCTAAACGCTGTGGAAAGCAAGGGAAGTGATTGTTGGGCCCCTTGCTGAAATATTTGTGTCATTGATAGTCACAGGTGAGGTGTCAGAAGATTGGAGGTTGGCTAACATGGTACCATTATTTAAGAAATCTGGTCAGGGCAAGCCAGGGAACTATAGAGCGGTGACCGTGATGTAGATGGTGGGCAAGTTTTTGGAGGGAATCCTGAGAGACAAAATTTACATGATTTTGGAAAGGCAATGACTGATTGACGATCATCAACACGGCTTTGTGCATAGGAAATCATATCTCACAAACTTGATTGAGTTTTTTGAAAAAGTAACAAAGGTGATTGATGAGGTCAGTGCGGTGGACATGATCTATATGGACTTCAGTAAGGCGTTCGACAAGATTCCTCATGGGAGACTGGTTAGCAAGGTTAGATCTCATGGAATACATGGAGAACTAGCCACTTGAATACAGAACTGGCTTGAAGGTAGAAGACAGAGAGTGGTGGTGGAGGGTTGTTTTTCACACTGGAAGCATGTGACCAATGGAGTGCCACAAGAATCGGTGCTGGGTCCACTACTTTTCATCATTTATATAAATGATTTGGATGTGAGCCTAAGAGGAATAGTTAGTAAGTTTGCAGATGATACCAAAATTGGAGGCGTAGTGGATAGCGAAGAGGGTAACCTCAGGTTACAACAGGATCCTGATGAGATGGGCCAATGGGCTGAGAAGTGGCAGATGGAGTTTAATTTAAATAAATGCGAGGTGCTGCATTTTGGGAAAGCAAATTTTAGCAGGACTTATACACTTAATGGTAAGGTCCTAGGGAGTGCTGCTGAACAAAGAGACCTTTGAATGCAGGTTCATTGCTCCTTGAAAGTGGAATTGCAGGTAGATAGGATAGTGAAGAAGGCATTAGACATGCTTTCCTTTATTGGTCAGAGTACTGAGTATAGGAGTTGGGAGGTCATGCTGTGGCTGTATAGGACATTGCTTAGGCCAGTGTTGGAATATTGTATGCAATTCTGGTCTCCTTCCTATCAGATGGATGTTGTGAAACTTGAAAGTATTCAGTAAAGGTTTACAAGGATGTTGCCAGAGTTGGAGGATTTGAGCTATCGGGAGAGGCTGAGGAGGCTGGGACTATTTTCCCTGGAGCCTCGATGGCTGAGGGGTGAGCTTATAGAGGTTTATAAATTATGAGGGGCGCGGATAGGAAAAACAGACAAAGTCTTTTCCGTGGGGTGGGGAATCCAGAACTAGATGGCATAGATTTAGGGTGAGGGGGGAAAGATATAAAAGAGACATTAGGGGCAACATTTTCACACAGAGGGTGGTACATGTATGGAATGCGCTGCCAGAGGAAGTAGTAAAGACTGGTACAATTGCAACATTTAAAAGGCATCTGGATCGGTATATGAATAGGAAGGGTTTAGAGGGATATGGGCCAGGTGCTGGCTGGTGGGACTAGATTGAGTTGGGATAGCTGGTCGGCATGGACAAGTTGCACCGAAGTGTGCTGTATGTGTTGGCGGCACGGTGGCTCAGTGGTTAACACTGCTGCCTCCCAGTCCCAGAGACTCGGGTTCAATTCCTGCCTCAGGTGATTGTCTGTGTGGAGTTTGCACATTCTGCCCCGTGTCTCCGTGGGTCTACTCCGGTTTCCTCCCACAGTCCAAAAATGTACAGGTTAGGTGAATTGGCCATTCTAAATTGCCCGTAGTGTTAGGGGAATGGGTCTGGGTGGGTTGCAAGTCGGTGTGGACATGTTGGGCCAAAGTGCCTGTTTCCACACTGTAAGTAATCTGATCTATGACTCTAAGTAGGAAGAAACTGTTTTCTCCAGTAAGTGTGTTTAAAACCAAATGCCATAGATTTAAAACAACTGGCAAATGAATTAGAGAAAAAGGAGCATATATTATTTCATAAAGTGAGTTGTCATCTGAAACATGATATCTAAAATGATGATTGAATCTTTTAAAAGACAATCTAATTTGTCTTTGTAGAGGACTAATTTTCAGTGGAACTGGGGAAAACAGGAGGGTGTGGTGAAATTGTCAGGTCTTTGAAAGGGGCAACATCTGCATGATGGTTCAATTCTATTTTTCTGTTCTGTGAATCTATATTGCAATCAATTACATTTTACATCAATTACATTACAGAGTTAAAATGGCTTAAGATAAAAGAGCAGGTAAAGTGGAATAAAACAAGAACTGTGAACGCTGGAGATCTGAAACAGAACACAACTTACTGGAGAATCTCAGCAGGTTTCGCAGCATCTGTGGAGGGTTGAGAGTGTGGTGCTGGAGAAGCACAGCAGGCCAGGCAGCATTGAGGAGCAGGAGAGTCGACATTTTGGGCTTAGGCGCTCACTTTCTCATAGCATCTGTGGAGAGAAAAGCAGAGTTAATACATTGGGTCCAGTGACCCTTCATCAGAAATGAAAGCAGCTGGGAGTTGGTGGTATTTATGCTGATGATGGGGTCGGGGCCGGAAGATTCTGGTGGAGGAATAGGAGTGAGTTGAATATGTTGATATGATGTCCCACAGAGGCAGGAAAATGGAGAAACAGACAAAATGGGGGGTTGTTGATGATAAGCCAGGTGTGTGATAAACGTTGAGTGGGTGCTAATAGGATGTGTGAATTGTTGAAAATGACCGAGCTGTGCTGGGAGAAATGCATTCAGCAAAGGACCTAGGGGTGTAGGCTTGGAAATGAATAAAGATAAAATTGTTCATGCTCTGAAATTCAATGTTGATCCTAAGGTAGCCAAGTAGAAAATGAGGTGTAGGTATCCCTCCAATGTGCATTGAGCTTCACTGGAGCACTGCAGCAGGCCTGAAAGAGAAATATTGCCATGGGTAATAGAGACATTATTTTTTCAGGATACAATAACAGGAAACAAGAGATTGATTTTTCTCATGTTTAATGCATTAAATGATACTGCATGAATTAAAGAGAATCATAAAAAAAAAGTTGTGGTTATCAATATGGAATATAGTGATCAGAGAATATACATAAGTAAACAAGGGTGGAACTCAGAGAATGGAAACAAAAACAAAAAAAAGATTCACTTCTGAAGAAGGGTCACCGGACTTGAAATGTTAACTCTGCTTTCTCTCCACAGATGCTGCCAGACTTGCTGAGGTTTTCCAGCAATTTCTGTTTTTGTTTCAGATTTCCAGTATTTGCAGGTTTTTTTATTTTTGTCGAGGAGAGTGGATGGTTAAACATATCTATAGTTACTTAATGAACAATTAATATTGCTTGATTTAAAATTAGGTGATCTTTATTCAACTTTTAAACAGTTGGAGTATAACAGTTGTGGGCGGCACGGTGGCACAGTGGTTAGCACTGCTGCCTCACAGCGCCAGAGACCCGGGTACAATTCCCGCCTCAGGCGATTGACTGTGTGGAGTTTGCACGTTCTCCCCGTATCTGCGTGGGTTTCTTCCGGGTGCTCCGGTTTCCTCCCACCATCCAAAGATGTGCAGGGTCAAGTGAATTGGCCATACTAAATTGCCTGTAGTGTTAGGTAAGGGTAAATGTAGGGGTATGGGTGGGTTTCGCTTCGGCGGGTCGGTGTGGACTTGTTGGGCCGAAGGGCCTGTTTCCACACTGTAATCTAATCTAATAAAAAAAAATCTAATCTAATCTAATAACCTTGGGCACTATCACATGCCTTTAACTTAGCACCTGTATATCTTGGGAACCTGTTATAAAAAGTAATCTTGGCAAGATCTAAGTGATTTATAATGATTCTACAAGGTAAGCATTATCACAACTCCAGGTTGTAGTTATATGGCACTTTTGACATGATTACCCATCTCAGAGCACTTCATGAAAATATTATAAAACAAGGTTTGACAGTGAGTCATGTATGAGGGCGGGTTGTCAAAAGCTTGGTCAAATATGTAGGTATTATGGTGTATCTTTAAAGAGGAAACAGCAAAAGAGAGGTGGAGATCTCTGGAAAGGGAATTTCAGAGCTTGCTTCCTTGGCAACAAGGTCAAAAACAATAAGATAGGAATAACATAAATATGATCAGCTTAGTATTCTAGAATGGTTTCATGGGATATTCACAAAAGCTCAGGCCATACTTTGTAACATAGCAAAGGAGTAGGCCATTCAGTCCCTCAAGCCCATTCCACCATACAATAAGATCATGGCTGGTCTGTGACCTAACTCCATATACCTCCACATACTCCATTGGCCAATTTCCCTCAATATATTTGCATAACAAAAAAAATCTGACATGTAAAATTAACAACTGATTTAGCATTCACTGTCATTTTTGGAAGAGTGTTCCATACATCTACCACCCTTTGTGTTTGGAAGTGTTTCCTGAAATTTTCTCTGAATGGTCTGACCTCAGTTTTAAGATTCCCTAATTCTAGAATCCCTAATTAGTGGAAGTTGTTTATCTTTATTTATCATGTATTTTCCTGTTAATATCTTGAAGACTTCAATCAGATCAGGCCTTAATCATCTAAATTCTAGTGAAAACAATTTGTATAATCTCTCATCAAACATACCCCCTGAAGTCCAGGAATCATCATTGTTGACTATGTTGTATCCCTCCAAGGTCAATAAATCCTTCCTAAGGTTTGGTACCCAGGTCTACTCATAGTACTCCAAGTGAAATCAGTTTAAACTGTGTCTATTAGCAGGCTGCACGTGATGGTAAGGCTACAGATCATCATGCTCTGTGCTGTACAGGTTCTAGCCTTCTAATGAAGTTTGAGCATGTAACCACTAAGGTCACTGTTGCATTAAAGTTGACCATGTAGGCCCACCTACATATTAATTAAACCCAACCTTTACAATCAGGTTCTGAAGTCGAATTTCAACAAAAAAAAGTAAATTCAATTGTTGATATTTTGATCTTTGCTATATCATTAGAATTTCAGTGAAGGTAATCCATTGTTTCTGAATGACCTGATTGTCTACCTTTTGACCCTACTGATAGTGCATTGCTTATGTGAGGGACATTCTCTGTATATGCATGCCCTTTTTCCAAACTGCTTGTTGAGAAAAGATATTAGTAATCTCAAGAATTGGTAGGCATGAGTCTCCAAACAAATGGTTTATTTAAACTTTACACATTTTGAATGTGCAATTTTGGTGGGAGAGACCCTCACCAGAAGCACAAAAAAAAAAGTCCCTATTCTGTTAAGAAAGATTAAACATGAAACTAAACAAATTACATTTATGGTAAAATTGAACTAATCTGTTCCAACTTTTGAGTTATCCCCTACATATTGGCTGATTTGATGCTAACGTGCATTCCATAACAGGATTTCATATGCATGATTATCTCCAGGGTAATTCCTTTGCAAAATATCTAGCTAAACAACAGCATGCTGCAGAGATTGAAACAATTATATATACTAGCTATATTATGTACTGCCACATGAACTCTCTGCTGTTTACTGAAATAAAACTAAAAATAAACTATTTATCAAGGCAGACACAGTTATAGACCATTCACTGTATCATCTTTATAAACCTCAAGAAGAGACAATATGCTTCTTCTTGTTAGTCAGTTCCTTGAGACCGAGAATGAATTTTGTTCACTCCAGAGTGTGGATCACTAGAAAACCATTTGATGATGCAGCCATGCATTGTGTCACAGGTGGAGCAGGTGATGTTTGAAGAGAAATGGGGGTGAGCTGCTCAGGTTTTCTCCTGTTTGCATTTGGCCTTCTCCTGGGGTCCTGTTACAGATGCTTGAGACGGTTAG
This sequence comes from Chiloscyllium plagiosum, assembly GCF_004010195.1. Taxonomy (NCBI): domain Eukaryota; kingdom Metazoa; phylum Chordata; class Chondrichthyes; order Orectolobiformes; family Hemiscylliidae; genus Chiloscyllium; species Chiloscyllium plagiosum. The sequence goes on from NC_057711.1 coordinate 46,082,634, forward strand.
CAGCTTCATGGATGCTTCTTCTTCTGTTTGAGTGAACTTGAGAAAAAGGTTCCCATGAATTGTTGGGTTTATTGCATTTTTTTCAGGGAGGCTTTGATGTCACACTGCTGACCTGGTAACTGCTTCCTGTGACAAAGCTCAGAATAGACAGCTTGTTTTTGAAGCCTTGTGTCAGCCATGTAAATGTTGTTACTCACCCAAAGCAGCTGATATATAGTAACCAATGTCTGAATAATGGGATCAAGGCCTGAGAAAAGACACTGATATTGGAGAATCTATAATGCCACTGAATTTGCAGCATTTTGCAGAATTCACTGATGATACATCTGCAGGGATTTGAGATGAATGCTGTACATTGTCCGTGTTCCTGACGCATAGGCAGGAAAGCAAATCACACTACTGCCTTGTAGACCATGAGCTTAGGCAGGATTTGAGTTTTTTTCTTCAATTGACCAAAAGGTGCATTGGCACACTGCAGGTGATGTTGAATTTCTTTGTCAATATCTGCCCTAATCAACAGAAGGGGTCAGAGATTTAGGAATTAATCCATGTTGTTCAGTGGCCCATCATTGATCTTTATAATCAGGACACTATGTTGTGTGGTGGCAGCAAGATGGTCAAGGATTTGTGTCTTGCAGATGTTTGGCCGAAGACCCATTTGCACATCTGCCTCTGTGAATATATCAACAATGGTTTGGAGCAATATGTAGTTTTCATAACTCACACAATCAATTTCCCTCTGCTGTCTAGTTAACAAAAACAATAAAACTGCAATTTATAAAAATAGATTGGTTTCCTAAGAATAAAGCGACAAGCTATTACCTCCTTCCAGTCAATAATAGGAATCATTTATATTAGACATGCAGAAAGTGATGGTCTAGAATGCTCTATCCTATTGGCTGAAGAAATAAGCATGAATATGGAACAAAATAATGAGGCACTTAAAGAAGGAATGTTTAATAAGCAAATAAAACAACTATTCTGGGTTTCCCTCTATGTTTTGGCATTAATGAACATTCAGTGACATACCAAATTAAAAAGTATGCAAGAGAGTGAATATTTGCCCCTGATTTTAGTCATGAAATAAAGATGCCACTGTATCCACAAGCCTTAAAAATAGCTGGACCTTTATCTTTGAGATGTAGTCAACCACAGAAAGTGATAATATTAATTTGTTTATGTGGCCCAGAGATTCTGACACAGAGGAGTGAGTAATTCCAAGATAGCAACAACTTTGACTTTATAGCTATGTCTTGCTGATACCAAATAGCATTCAACTTCTGTTTTGTAAAGCTATTCAAGATGTCTAGCTGAAAACAGCATTGTTTTGCAAACAGACTAATTTGATTTATATGATTTATCCCTTTAACTTACAATCTTTAAATACTGACACTACAGTGCACTGAAATGTCTCTGTGAAGAGGGAAAAACAAGTACTTCCTGCACAGACACTCTTATCAAAATTGTGCAGGCAGGCATAATGCTGAATAAGTGGACCATTCAAGTTCGACATTGTTTCAATAGGCTGGTGAAGAATGTAACTCAGCAGAGGTTTTGATTTAATATTGTCCTCCATAAGTGAAGCTTCATTGTATTGTGAGAGAGGGTTCTAAGTCCAGCTGTCGCAGTTTGCTGGATTGGCCTTGAACGTTTTAGTGGAACTTTGTTTATGTATCAACCTTTGGCACCCAGCCAGGCCTCTGACCAAGGACATATGACATCAATCTGCTACTGGAGACATTGGATTTGTTTCCAATGGATAAACTGCTGAGGAATTCCAGAGGGAGGATCAGGGAACAGCTGCAACTAAAAAAAGTTCCAGTCATTGCTTTCTTTTTTAGTAATATTCATCCAAATTAGCATTAATGTTTTGCTTTTTTTTTAATTGCTTCATTCCATATTTTTCTCTTTGGATTCCTTGCTCCTTGTCTTTTTACTTCCAGTCACATGGTTAATTTGTTTGATTCCTCTTTCTTGTTTTACATTCAGTTCATGTCTGCATTCCTTTCAATATTTTCACTTTCCTTCTATTAAGATATGCTGTAGCTTGGAAAATCGTTTCTTCTAGACAGGTCTGCATGTTATTTTCTCTTGCATTTTTGTAATCCTCCCAGCCCTTGCAGTATTTGCCACCTGCCAGGCCATATACTGAGGATTCTGTCAATGCTCAGCTTCAACAGCATGTACAGAGGGAATATGAAATTAGCGAGGATTGTTCTGATCATTGGGCCCTTTTCCCATTTCCTTCCGGAGCTGTGAAAGTTCCACCTCATGGTTTAAACTTCAACTTCTCCTTAGAATCAGAGATTGTGGTTTGTGTTCCACTTCAGACACTTGGACAAAAAGACCTTGATTTTCATAGAATCATGGAAAATCCTGTGACCTTTAGAAATGGGGGCCAGAACATGGATGGTCTACCCCTATTTTTTCGAATAGATTCTACATGAACTCATAATGGAATCAGGGAGAGATGTGACTCACACATAAGTAAGACCCAAACTCAGCAGGGTCATTGGACAGTTGAACCTGGTTTGAGCTGAAATAAACATAATTTTAGCTGGAGCAAGGGACTTGTTCCAAAGTGTGTGAGTTGTAATTCTTTAACGCGAGTGTAAATGCCAATGAAGACTGAATAAATTCACTAGAAAAGTCAAACTATTTAAATAGCATGCCGTTTACAAAAAAAACATAAAATTCCTGCACTTGTGTCTTTGTGATTAGAACTTGCAATAGGTATTCACTGACACAACCCTAAATGTTATCATTACAGCCTCTTTAATCCTCAACTGTTTTGCCTAACATATAATTGTTACACTGGGTGCGAAAAGAATTAGCTGTCATTGATGTAGGATTATGAAGACAAACATTTTAATTGATTAAGTACTGAAGGGATTTCAAATGTATTGAATGGATTTATTCAAATTAGTTTTTAACTTTTTACTTAATTTTAACATGGCTTCTAAAGGCACTGGGAGAACAGAGTTGGTTCCCTTATTGATGAAAGGTGTGGAGGTGCCAGTGTTCGACTGCGGTGGGGCAATGTCAGAAGTCACATGACACCAGGTTATAGTTCAAGTCTTCACCTGACGAAGGAGCAGTGCTATGAAAGTTTGTGATTTCAAATAAATCTGTTGGACTGTAATCTGGTGTCATGTGACTTCTGACATAAGATATACTGGCATTGAGGGTTTACTAGGCTGATTCTGGATATGGAGCAATTTTCTTATGAGGAAAGATTGAGTTGTTTGGCCTTGTCCTCATTGAAGTTTCAAAGAAGGAGAAGTGACTTTATAGAAACATAGAAATTTCTTAGGAGCTCGTTACAGTAGATATGGAAATGTTTTCATTTTGTGGACAGTTTAGGGTCAGAGGGCATAATATAAGGGTCAAGATTAGAGTGGTGCTGGAAAAGCACAGCAGGTCAGGCAGCATCCGAGGAACAGGAAAATCGATGTTTCGGGCCGGAGTCTTTCTTCAGGAAGGGGCGGAAGATCGATTTTCTTGCTCCTCGGATGCTGCCTGACCTGCCGTGCTTTTCCAGCACCACTCGAATCTTGACTCTGATTGCCAGCATCTGCAGTCCTCACTTTTGCATAATATAAGGGGGTCACTCTTTTAAGGCATGATGAGGAAAAAGATTTTCTCTCAGACAAAATGAATCTGTGGAATTCTTTACTGTTGAGGGCGATTAAGACTGCGTCATTATGTATTTTCAAGGTTGAGATAGACAGGATTTTAAGCAGTAAGCAAATTAGGAAGAAAGACAAGAAAGTAAAGTTGAGGATTATCAGATCAGCCATGATCTAATTGAATGGCAGAGCAGACTTGATGGGCTGAATGACCTACATCAGTTTTTTTATTGTATGGTCTTATGATGAGTTTGCAAGAGTTGATGCAAGGGCACAAGTTGGTGAATAAAGGGCAAGATTTAGCATTATTGATAGAGAAACTAAAGGGGGCCGGGAATGGGGGTGGGCAAGGAGGTGGTGAGTGGGACATGAACAGGCATGTTGGCTTGAATGTGCATGGAGAATGGTTGGAGGAAAGTTGGAGTCTGAGGGGGGAGCTCTAGGTGGCGAATATTAATTTAAACCACTGGAACAAAATCCCAGAGAATCGGTGAGCTATCCTGCTGAGCAACTGTAGCACTACCTACTAAACAAATATCCCACTTTTGGGGGCATTTTTCCTGAGACAGATGAGGTGAGCATGGGGATTTAATGATTTTGTGTACCTTCCCACAACCCTACTCGAAAGCAAGTTTCAGATTATAGTCTTGGGTAGCACTTCACTGCATAACTGAGAGATTAAACTGGGAAAAGTGAGGTCTGCAGATGCTGGAGATCAGAGTTGAGAGTGCGTTGCTGGAAAAGCACAGCAGGTCAGGCAGCATCCGAGGAGCAGGAGAATCGACATTTTGGGCCAAAGCCCTTCATCTGATTAAACTCCTATGCTCTGGAAATCAGACCTGGGTTGGAATTATACATATTTTGAAGGTGTGCAGACTCTCCTCCAGTGTTACATATCTGATTAGAAATTAAGGTAACAACTCAGGTAGCTTCTCATTTGGGAGCTGGTAATGATGAGCTGACATTTAATCTTATAATTCAGGTTGGGTGAAAGGACAAAGTTCACACCTGATGCAGCTTTCAATGTCCTTTTTTTATAATTTTTGAATTATATATTCTTTAAAATATTATGTTTTATATATACACATAATTAACCACACTAAATGTTTATTTTTATTTTCCTCTCCTTGACTTTATCTTGCACTTTCACAGTCAATAAAACAACTTTCAGACCCTTGATTGTAGTGCTTGAAATAAGTACAGGAATCCTTCAATTGGCAGCATCGAATATTTTATTTTGCAGGACTGAAATTCAATATTCCTTGACTTGAAAAATGCAAAGTTATTTTGCAGTGTATTGAAAAAGTATCTACCTGTCCTAGAACAATGTAGGAAAGTGTACAAATGAAGAGAGCAATTTAGTTATGGCTGATTGTAATTTTCATGTTTATTGGGTCAACCAAATTGGAAAGTGTAGCGATGAAAACAAATTTAAAGAGTGCATTAGGGCTAGTTTTTCTGGAGAAAGATGTCATGCAGCCAAGGAACAGGCTCTCCTGGATCTGGTAAAGGATAATGAGGCAGGTTTAGGAAATGATCTCAAAGTAAAAGACCCACAGGAAGTAGTGATCATAACATGTTAGAATTTAATATTTGGTTTGAATGCAAAATACTTAAGTTGGAAGCAACTCTGTTTAACTTAAATAAAGAGGATTACACTGAATTGAGGATAGAGTTAGCTAAAGTAGACTGGGCAGATCTATTAGCAGGAAAGACAGTAAGCAACCAGTGGTAGTCATTTAAGGAGTCAATCCATGACTCTCAGCAAAATTATATACGAGTAAGGAGGAAAAATTCTAAGAGTGGGATAAACTAACAATGGCTAATTAAGAAAGTTAAGGACAGTATAACATTGAAAGAAAAGGCATATAAGGAAGCAGGAGTCAGTGCTCAGAAGATTGGGATAAATTCAGAATCCAGCAAAGGAGGGCTAAAAAGATGGTAAAGGCAGAGAAACTAAACTACAAGAGCAAATGAGTGTGAGATATAAAAATTGACAATAAGAACTTGTTTAAATATGTAAACAAGGAATGGAGAGATCACAGTGAATATATGCCTCTTAGAAAATGAATCTGGAGAGATGGTTCTGGGGAACAAGGAAATGGCAGAGGAGTTAAACAGATAGTTTGCATCAGTCTTTATGGTGGAAGATACTTCAAAAATCCTATTAACATGAAAGATTATAGGGGAGAAATTAAGTACCATCACCAAAACTTGAGTCGTAGTGTTGGACAAATTAGGGTAAAGGCAAATATGTTCCCTGATGACCTACATCTCAGGATCCTAAAGGGGGTAGCCACAGAATGTACATGCGTTGGTTATAATTTTCCAAAACAAATCTTTGGATTCTTCAGAAGTTATGATGTCCCTATTCAAAAAGAGAGGGAGGCAAAAAGTAGGCCACTATAGACCAATTCGCCTAACATTTGTTGTCGGAAAAATGTTGGAATCAATCATTAAGGAAGTAATAGCAGTACAATTGGATAATAATAATCTAATCAAGCAAAGTCAGCATGGCTTCATAAAAACAAAATCATGTCTGACTAATTTAGTAGAGCTTTCCAAGGAAGTCTCAACCAGAGTGGTTAGAGGCGAACCAGTAGTTGCATTGCTTTTGAATTTGCAGAAGGTGTTCAACAAGGTGCATCACAAAAGTTAAATGATAAGATGAGAGCTGATAGTGTTGGATGTGGTAAATTAGTCTGGGTGGAGAATTGGCCAATGGGCAGGAAATGAGTGGGGACAAAGGGTTCTTTTTCAGGTTGGCAAACTATAAACAGTGGACTTCCACAGGGATCAGTGCTGGAATTGTAACTGTTTACAATATAATGTCATGGCTTAGAAGAAAGAAGTGAATGTACTGTAGCCAAATTTGAAGAGAACACAAAAATAGGTGAAAAGGCAGGTTGTAAGAGGGATACAAAAGGTTTACAGAGAGATATTGATAGGTTAAATAAGTGGGCAAGAAGTTGGTAAATTGGATACAATCTGGGAAAATGTGAAGTTGTTCATTTTGGAAGGGAGAAGAAAGAACAGAGTAATAGTTAAATAGAGAAAAGTTACAGACTGTTGCATCACAAAGGGAGTTGGGGATGCTTGTACTTGAAGCACAGAAATCTAGCACATAGGTCGGCGGGCAATTGGGAAGGCTAATGTAATGTTGGGCCTTATTTCAAGGAGTTTTGAGTATAAGAATAGAGAAGTCTTACTGCAGCTGTCCAAAGTGCTGGTGAGACCAAATCTGGAGGACTGTGAGCATTTTGGTCCTTTCATTTAAGGGTAAAGATAATTTCATTGGAGGTAGTTCAGACAAGGTTCACTTGGGTGATTCCTGGGTTGGAGGATTGTCTTATGAGCAAAAGCTAAGTATGAAGGGACTCTACTCACTGGGGAAGAATGAGAGTTGATCTCATTGGGTCATATAAGATTCTTAAGGGCTTCACAAGGTAAATGCTGAGAGGATGCTTCCCCTCATGGGAGAGGCTAGGACCAAAGGGGGCATCGTCTTAGAGTATCAAATTAATACTGAGATAAGCAGGAATTTCTTTGAAATGCCTTGCCAGAGAAAACACTGAAGGCAGAGGCCTTGTATATATTCAAGGCTGAGATCAATAGATTCTTGATCAGTCAGAAAATCAAGGGTTAAAGGGAAACGGCAAGAAAGTGGACATGAGGAATATTGGATCAGCCATAATCCTATTGAGTGGCGGAGTAGATTCAAGGGGTCAAAAGCCTACTCCTATTCCTATTTAATTTGGTCTTATAGGTGCAGATAGACCTTGCGAATATATCAGTACTATTCATTTGATAAATTCAGAGATGGATTGCTACACATGGCAGTATCTAAACAATATTTACTTTGTTGGCTGTCAATGTTATATTAAGTTAAAAATCACACACAACCAGGTTATAGTCCAACGGATTTAATTGGAAGCACTAGCTTTCGGAGAACTACTCCTTCATCAGGTGGTGGGCGCAACCACCTGATGAAGGAGCAGTGCTCCGAAAGCTAGTGCTTCCAATTCAACCCATTGGACTATAACCCGGTATTGTGTGATTTTTAACTTCGTACACCCCAGTCCAGCGCTGGCACCTCCAAATCACGAATGTTTTATTAGATATATTCTCAGCCTCAAGATCAATGGTCATTCCCATAAAAAGGTTCAAGATCTTGACAATATAGTGTGCTCCTTCATGGCTGAATACTGAGATAAATTGTACTATGACTGAGGGATACTAACAAAACATTTTTGCTATATATGAGATACTGAAATAAGTCTAAAATGATGATCTGAATTTTCCAATCTTCATAGAAGCAAGAAGGCATAAGCAATATACCAAGACAAGACAAAGAAAATGCATATTTGCAAAAAACAAATACAAATAGGATCCGGTTCAGCATAGTAGAAATACTGTTTTCAGAATAGATGTGTGAAATATTAAAACTGCAACATGCTTTCACTCTAAATATGACCCATAGACAGAAGAATATTTTTGTTAGCTGAACTCTTTATGGTTAAACTTGTTCATACTTCCCATACAGATAGATTTTAGCTGACACTGCCTCCATCTAAATTCTGCAGTAGCTCTTTAGGATGAACTGTCTGCTCACTGAACCTTCAGTACCAAGATATTCCTGTGTAACAAGTAGTGATCCATTTTTTTTCAAGAACCTCAGAAATAGTTGTCAAGTCTCCACTCTTCATTGGGGCACACAATTGCTTGAAAAACTAGGAAGAATCTTCCTGAGTCAAAACTTTCTGGAGGAAGACAGCTTGCCATGTAACCCATTAGACTCTACCATTCACCTCAAAAAGAAACTTGTGATTTGATTTGCTGGATGGGCTTACAATGACAATGTGGTGAGGTCAAAATGACTCTTTGAACTTGATTAATGCTGCAATTTGTATACCTAGCTAATGAGATGAAGATAATTGAAGAAATAGAGGAAAAATGGAGAAGGACAGAATGTGAACTATCCTTAAACTAGGAATCTAAAGAGCAATAAATATTGAATTTAGGGGAGAATTAAAATCAGAAAATTAAGGGAAATAAATTGTGATTAAAGATTTTAAAACTCTCTCAAAATGATTTACTTCCAGCAGAAATGATACTCAACTGTTCTCATTCTGCATTGGAGAAGTTGCATCGCATTGCTGAAACCTAATTTTTTATCATTGAGTCCTTATTCCAGATAAGCTTAATCTTTCTGCAATTAATTTAGTTTGCATTTACTGTAGGATATCTGCAAGGATTTGTCATTTATGAGGAAGTTGATGGAAAGACCCAATCTTTATAAATATAGTACAGCTTTGGCTCAAGTTATCCAGCATTTTGTGTCAATTTGCAACTCATAACTCATCTCTCTATTCTCAAAATTCCTTAGTATTGACAATCTTATTACAATATTTGAGTTTAATTTGCTATAACTTTTCCAGCCTGCGTTGTTAATGTCGTGAAAATTTCTATAAGATGCTATGGCAACTCCAATGATCATTTTAAAAATGGCACAACTTGGTGAATTTTAGAGACTAGGTCAATGTCAATCACAATGCCATTATGAGAAATTAGTGGAAACTTTGGCACTGTCATTGAATGGGAAGTAGGTTAATTTGGTACCTATTTTACAAAGGCTATTTGAATGATTGCAGCTCTAGCAACTTTCGAGAAGCTTGGCATCCTCCAAGAAAACATACCCTATTTGATTTACACTGAATGTGGCTGGCACAGTGGTTAGCACTGCTGCCTCACAGCGCCAGAGACCCAGGTTCAATTCCCACCTCAGGCAACTGACTGTGTGGAGTTTGCATATTCTCCCCGTGTCTGTGTGGGTTTCCTCCCACAGTCCAAAAATGTGCAGGTTAGGTGAATTGGCCATGCTAAATTGCCCATAGTGTTAAGCGAAGGGGTAAATGTAGGGGAATGGGTCTGGGTAGATTGTGCTTCGGCGGGTCAGTGTGGACTTGTTGGGCCGAAGGGCCTGTTTCCACACTGTAAGTAATCTAATCTATATCCATAAACATTCACTCCCTCCTCCTTCAATGCATTGTAGCTGTAATTTGTACCACCTACAAGATGCACTGCAGAAATTCACCAGTGCTCATTAGACAACACTTTCCAAACACACAACCATCTAGAAGGATTCAATGAGGAGTTTGTTCTTTATTCATTCATGGAATGTGGGCCAGCATTAATTGCGTTTTCCTAGTTGCCTGTTGAGGTTGACAATGAGCTACAAACCAAACAAATAAAATGACTGCAGAGGAGCATGCAAGGAGCAGAACCAGCTCTGCCTGAAAATGAGACACCAATCTGGTGATATAATATCACTGGACAACATGCATGCCAAACACTTGAAGCAACATGAAGTAGACACAACTAAGCAATCCCACAATCAATGCAACAGATCAAAGCACTGCCGTGCTGACATGTTCACAACTAAACAAAGACTTGAGGAGGTTCCATAAACATCCTACCCTCTATAATGTGGGAGCTCAGATTGTCAGTGCAAAAGACAGCGCTAAAGCACTTGCAACAACCTTCAATCACAAATGCAGATTAGATGATCCACCTCAGCCTCCTGAAGTCCAGAGAATCTTAATTCAATTCAGGATGGTGGGTGTCCTTGCACTTGTATCACAAATTGTCAGAATGTGGTTAAATCAAATTATTAAGTAAGTATACTAAATTTTTGTCTTAATTGCAAACAAAAGGAGTATGAAAGTAGGGAATTCTTACTGCAATGTCCTCCTGACATTTTATAGTATTGCCATCAATATTTTGGAGTTTAACGTTGGTTGGAAATTTGATAGGAGCAGCAATATAAATCCATTGATGATAAAGGCATGTGAATTCTGGAAATACTATGGCAGGTACTTCCTGACTCCCCAATACTTGTCCACTATCTGCAAGGTACAAGTTAGAAATGTGATGGAAGTCACTCCTTTTTTTGTCTGGATGAGAATTCAACAACATGTACAAATCTTTGTAGTGCACTTGATGGGCACTCCATCTATCACCTTAGACATTCACTCTCTCTCACCTTGGTGCATAATAGCAATGGTGCGTACAATCTACAAATTACCCTGCAGAAATATACAAGACTCCTCCCATAGCAGATTCTAAATCCAAGAGCTTACTCAACTAGAAGGACAAAGGTAGCAGTTGCATGTGAAGATACACATCATGCTGATTTGGAACACTATTATTGCTCCCTGCCATTGGATGAGAACCCTGGAAATCTCCTCCAAAAGGCACTGTGTATGTACCCGTATCAGATTGACTATAGTGGTTTGAGAAAGCAGCTCATCAGCACTCTGAAGATCGAAAAGGGACGAACACTGTTGTCATCAATGGAGTAACAAAGGAAAATTAAGACCGAGGTTGAGTATTCATGCAAAAAGACACATTTTGTTGAAAGTTTTAGTCTTGCAATCATCAAGACAATTTGTAGCGAATCCAATTCAAAGAGAAAACCAACATTTATACTTCATGAAGGGCAAGTCTTGATTGGTTGGTAAATAGACTCTGATTGGTAGAGCCGTTTCCATGAAGAACATAACCATTAATGCTGTTTGATAGTTAACTGCTAAGCTTTTTAAGCATTTTAATCAGGATTGGTTGATTTGATTGGTCAGGATTTTAAGCTGAAAAATTAACCAGCGAATCACTGTCACCTATTTTGTAAAGTTGAAACAGGCATAGTGTATATCAACACAAAGAATATGTATCCACACCAATCAGAGTTAATCTGCTCAGTTTATAAATTCAACAAAGTCACGAGGAAGCGTCAGCTCAAATGAACTATGGCAAGCACTCATGACTTCCAAAAGGCTTGATGTAAAGTTCCAAACAAAATAATAAACAGCAGAGATTCAAAGTAAGCTTTGTCAATGCATAAGAGGTTGGCTGATGGATAGGAAACAATGAATTTTCATAGATTAATGCATCAAATCCATTTTGCTCCCCTAAATAGAATAGAATCTATTCTGTTGGGACCAAAAGTGAATTCAAGTCCATTTGGACAGGTGTCAGGACTCAAGGCAGAATATTCCATTTGGTCTCGGATAGAGGTCTGTTATTCAGAGGTGCTGGACTAATAGAAGAATCAGTAGCACTAGCAGCCAATAGAGGTAGCTACTGCTGAGACTGCAGGGAGAGGAAGACGCTGTGAACATGTTACATCCATGTCCCAAATAGGCATGCAGTGGTGATCAAAGTGGTGAATTCTCCACCCAGCAATGCCATAGCTTTGACTGAGCCATTAAGAAAGGCCCACCCCCATCAGAAACCTATTGAAAGGTCATCACAGTTTCCTTTATGATCTTCCCATGTAGTGTGGGCCTATCCTGCTATATGGGAAGACCACCAAGTAAATCATGATGACCTTTCAATATGTTTCTATATAGTAAAGTTGTGACTATTAATTAGCCACTTAGTCAGTATAATTTATCACTTACAACTGGTTCAGTCATAACAGAAGATGTCAGGCTCCTCTCCTGGTATATTTCATTGTCATTTTGTAAGGGATTCCAAATCTCTGTCATCTCCAAAATGTTGATGACTTCTACCCACTGAGTGAGGTGCTTGAGGGCTCAGAGTTCAGACCAATGATTCTTCTCTTTTAAATAACCTAGATTTAGATGTTCAGAGTAAAGTGATAAAATTTGCAGATGATCTCAAACTGGGAGGACAGTGGGATCTGATGAGCCAGTTCAGAAATAATAAAATACATTGGATAAGAAATGTAGGTGGACCGAACAGCAGGCGAAGCATGATATAGCTAAGTGGTAAATGCTACATGATTAAACTGTCATTGATACAGACCTGAAATCTAGAAATTGGATCAATTTCTGTTTATGTCTGTTCGATAGGCATAAAAAAAGGAGGTTGGCAGACCACTTCAGTGTGGTCCTGCCTCAACAGTGTGCAGCCTGTGTTATGTATGTGATACTGAGTCCAAATTCAGATGCAATCCAATTCTGAGACCTAAGAATTCAAACATACCCAACTCTCGGACAGTATCAACCAACAAATTCAACACAGCAATTAAAAATATCAGAGAATGTGGTGATTATGTTCCCAATGCTTTCATGAAACCGGATGCAACTGGAAAATTCAACCAGGTTTTGTTGCCAAGGAGATGTTTCAGCACTGGAGGAGGTGCAGATAAGAGCAACATGTAGCTCCGCTTGTCTAACGTGTAAGTAATGAAGAATGATGAGAGGAATTTGGACATTTTAACCTAAAACAATGTAACTGACATTATTTTATTAAGATGCTTAAATTTGTTTAACAAATAAATTGAGAGTACAGATGGGACACAGGTTCAACCTAATTAAATATCAACTTAGAACACAAGAAATGAACGTTATGCAGAGCAAACATCCAGATAAAAGCAATGTAAGTAAAAACTCTGGTATCATTTAAGGACAATTGGATATGACAATGGGAAGAATTGAGTATTTTTCTGGGTGCCTGTATTAACATCGGGCGAATGTTCTGCCTTGTCTGTTATATTAACAAAGAGCAGTTACAAGCTCTAAAGATTAAATTGCTGATCTTCCATTGATGTAAATAAATAAAACTCTACTGGAATCAACTTTGTTTTTCACCAGAAATATAAAGTATTACTTGGGACAGAAGGACTATAAACAGAGCTGATTAGCAGGATCTTATTTAATGTTCCTATTCATCAAAAACTAAATTCCCAAAAATAACCAAGGAGTACATGGTGTGCTTCTAATTCTGATTTCTTTTTATTTGAGTTTTAAAACATTTTTTCTAATAAAGCAAGATTGTGAGAAGGCTTTTATTAAATTTGCAATACCTTTATGGTAGATTAGAATACAAAACACTCCATTGTATTTTAGCTTAGCTCTTAACCTTCTTGAGTTCTTCAAAATAGAACTTGAAATGTTGGAACAGTTCACCATTTCAAATAAATGCTTAGATTCTAAAAATGAATCATTTTATGCATTCAACATTCCATAAACAATAATTAGGTGAAGGGTTAGTTAAAGTTATTGACTGCATTGATTGTAGGACAGACCATCAGAAGGCTCTTTGTTTTTCTTTATTGGTATTGTGGCATTTTTGACACTTAACTAACGATTTTAGACAATAAAATAACTCATATGATGGAAAATATCAGTAACAATGCAACATTCCTTCAAAGCTGTAATATTGTAATAGCTTAGCTTTTGTGTTTGAACTGAATTTGAAATCACAACTTTCTGTCTTATGTGAGAAAGTAACGGAATACAACAACAATGGGAAAGAAGGAAGCGAGTCAGGGCCATCTGTAGGAAAAGCACTGGAATGGGGTGACATAGGTACCAAACTTCCTACAGCTGCTTTTCAAATAAAAAAAAATACAAGCAAATATTATCCCACCCTCTATATAGTCTTTCATGGATAGGCGTTTTGCTCTTGGGAACATATGATATGAGTTGATGTGCTAACTTCAATGGGAAAAAATACACACACATTTCTGTACAGTGCACATGCCAAACCATGTTGGTATAACATCTTGGAGCGTCTTCCTCTGGCTGAAAAATCAGTTGGAATTTTTTAAACTCCCCTCTCCCCAACCACTCAATACCCACCAATGTTTGGAATCTTAAATTTTGTAAATAACTATCTTGTGATTGTAAAGCCTGCTGGCAAATCCACAGTAGAAATCACATTACTGTACGGTTCCACACTATGCCTTTTAAAGTCCAACATCCATGTAAATAATTGCTGCATGCAAAAGTATGTCAAAGTTCTGGCACTCCTAATGGATCAAAAGGAATCTGACTTGGCCAGAGGCCATTGAAACACTAATGCATTTGTTATATCTGCTTTCTCTGTACATCTTCATTCTATTCCAATGTAACTGTTCAGTATTAAATTACCTGCACTCTAGATTTTGTTTTCCAACAAATGTGATCCATTAATGTTATTCCTTGGAAATACACTAAATATTTCTTTAGTGACTTAATTAGGTGAGGTAGCTGGCTGTTCTTGCACTGAACCATGTATATCAAGCAGATCTGCTATTCCAAGCCTGACTTATATGTGTACGGCAGTAGCAGTGGTCTCAGTAGATGTGGTCTCAGTGTCCCTGGGCTCAGTCAGTGTTGCCATGCCATGTTCTTGGTCACCGTTTTGTGCTAGAAAGTGAATATATGTAGAGTTTGGGGTGAGGAAAGAATCAGGCCTGGCTATTATGTCCCCATTGGCAAATATCCCACAACACTGCTAAGGCTCACTTTAAAAACAGCCACAAGTTAGTCCCAACAATTAGAGGACGGAAAAAACTGGTACAACAAAATATTCAATGAAATAGGGAAATTTTCTTCAAAAACTCTTGTATATATAGAACTATAGACTACCAGCACAGTATCGCAAAACATCAATCTGCTGCTCTTAAAAAAACTTTCTTCTTATAAATATGTATTGTACTTCGGTAAAATAATAATTTTAAAGGCATGTTTTGTAATTCTTTTGGGAATATGATGAAAATGTTATTGTTTTATTATTACAATGTATTGATTTCCTGTATGCTTTCCAAGCTGGGAATAAAATGAGCAAGATGAATAGGAAAGATAAGATTTCATGCCGGGTGCAGAATTATCAGGATAATAGTGTAGATACCGGGTTTTTTTGTGAATTTAGCCCAATGATTACCTGGGCTACTCCATCTGCTCAAGGAAAACAGTTTCAGTTTCCAGCATTGCTAATTGAATAATAATATAGCCACAAAAGATACTCATTCCACCAATCAATTGTAGTATAATCATAACCTGCACGATGTGATATGCTGTAGTTGACAATACAATAAAAGAGAAAAAAAAACAAAATAAGTGTTTTTCTTATCTTAATTATGGTCAATAAAGGTTGTCAATAATTCATATAAAGCAGCAGAATTATCTGTAGGCATTGTGGTGCATATAATGGAGCATCAAATGATGATATTGCAGCTATTAGGAAAGACAATTTATCTTTATTGTTAATTTATTAAAAGGGTAGCATTAGTTGAAATCAATTTGGCCTCAACTGTGAAATCATCCCGGAGAGTTTACAGCTTTGAATGTTTGTTTTTCTCCTTTGAGGAAGTTCTAAAATATTAACAGTTGCATTGTTTCACCAGACCTCTCACATTCATCAAAACATATACCAAACATATAGTGCAGTAGTTAGTGAATTAAACATTACATTCATGCAGTCATATAGGACATCATTTTGTTTGGACATATCTGGAAGTAACAACTGTCTGTTACATAGATTTAAAACTTTGATAATATCTGCATTGTATGGATTGTTTCTAGGTACCTTTGTGCCTAAGGTGGCTCTTTAAGTGGCAATTTATACACTTTTCACTGTACTCATTTGAGTACATGCAACAATAAAGGTAATTCAACTAAACCCACATCAGCATCCTCAAATGCTTCCTGACCTGCTGTGCTTTTCCAGCACCACACTCTCATCTCTAATCTCCAGCACCTGCAGTCCTCACTTTTGCCTCCAACATTATTATGGCACCTGTTAAAATACATTGAAAATCCTTCAGAAATGACGAGAAATGGAAGTTCCTTTGGTACCAAGGATATAGCAAAATAAAACAAATAACTATGGATGCTGGAGATATGAAATAAATGAAAGCAGTAATTGCTGGAGAAATGCAGTTGACCTGGTAGCACATGTGAAAAGAAAACAGAGTTAACATTTTGATTACAGCGATATATTGTGGGTATATTGTGGGTATATCAGTCAGATATACTGTGGGTATATTTTTCTTGGAGACATTGTCTTTTAAATCAGATATTAAATTGTGCCCTGACTGCACTGAGTGAATGTAAAAGATCCCATGACAGTATTTGAAAGCAAAGCAGTGGAGTTATCCTTGTTATTCTGCTCAATATTTATCTCTCAACCAAAATCACTAAAGCAGATTATCTGGTCATTATCACATTAAGCTTTCTATGCACAAATTGTCTGCTGTGTGTCTTGCATTACAGCACTAATTACTCTTTAAAAATACTTAATTGTCTGTAAAACACTTCATCACATATAGTTGTCCTGAAAGGCAATACAGGGCACATAGGCCCAAGTGTTCCTTCTTATTGTGAAATTCCTCCATATCTTCGCAACAATTCATTTATCCTCAAAATCCATTCACCTCCATTGTATTTTACATTTCTGGGTGAAATCAATTTTAAAATACAGCTCTATGCTATTTGCGCATTGGAAAACAAAAATAATCTCAAATTTCAGAGAATTGGCATTTATTAAACAATTTAAAATTAATATTTAAAAGGGATATTTACAAGATATATCAAATTGTATGTTTTTGAGGGAATAATATTGTCTCCTGACTATTTTTGAGAGAGAATGCTGGTGGATGCATGTAATTCATTGGATAAAAGATGTCTGTTTAAACAAGGAAATGCTTTCTGTTTCATGCTCTGTCTCACTATTTCTGTCTGTCTCTCTCTCTCTCTCACACACTCTCTCATACACACTCTCTGTCTCACACACATATACAAACACACACACACGTTACATTCAGCATTTTATTGTCTCCTGTTAACTAAGTATCATGCTAAAGTGAACATAAAAAAACTTTACAGTTAGTACACAATAATTCTCAGCCAACTAGATTTTCTTGGTGAGGGAGAGCAAATTAGTATTTGTTTCAATAGTTGTCAAGGCTTAGTTGAAAACTTAGATTGATTCATTCTAATTGCTATTTCCAGCAGGTGTTTGTATATTTTAATATTGTTTCTTATTACAACTTTTACTTCACTATACAGTTTCTGTCGTCATTGATTCGCATTTCTTTGTGATTTATTCATGAATTCAAAAGTACTGATGCTCAATACTCAGAACATTGCAAATAATTCAATTTAAAGTTAATGCGTCTCTTGAAGCTCAAGACCAAAATGAAAATCATAAATATATGCACACACAATTGCTTAAACTATTCGCCAAATTTTGGTCTGTTTATATGATATTGTTCTGTTCAGGTAATTAATATGCCCATTCTATTTTGGAGAACTAATTTGTCTTAACTGAATCAAATCTTAAACAATTTTTTTTACCAGAATCCAAGCCTTCTTTGCTGTTTTTGGTAATTAATAACATTCTATTCATGGTCTAGCTTCATAACTCCTTGCATCACAAAATGTTGCTCATGTCTGGTCGTCATGAAATGTATTTGTGCAGCTGCCAGTTAAACAATACACTGATTGTGCAGATTTAAGTGCTTCAAGAAATGTTCAGTAGGCATAAATAGGCTGAATGTAAAGAACTATCAAAAATCAAACCTACACAAAATCCTGCTTTACATCTTCCAACCTTCACATAAACTTCATACGGTATAAATTACACTAAATCAAAGAAGATTGCAGTAATGTATAAAGAGACAGTTTTTAAAATATCTGTGAAAATTACACAGAACAGTTAAATTTGGAAAGTATATGCATATGATATTTTGTACATGGCTTCATTTGGACATATCTTTCTTATCAAACGTCATTCACCGCGGTTGAAGATTTTATTAAATTTAGTTTTGAATCAACTAAATAAGGTTTTGAAATTTCGTCCAATAGTTCATGTACATAAATGTTTTCAAAATACATCCAAGCAACATGGAGGAATTGAGGATACACCAGGGACAGCAGTGACATACAGTAAATATCCCCATGAGTGAGTGTGCCTTGTTTACTCAGTTTATGATCCTTACAGTATGGTTTTACTTAATGTTTTTAGGGTTAGTTTGATGAAGCAGAAATGGATCCTGGAGGCTCAGGTCTTGAATTTCGATGAAGCACAGTAAGCTTCTGGAAATTTCCAAAATTTGGTGTTCCTTTTCAGGTTTATGATCTTTCTGTCAGAAGTAAAATGTGGTAGCTCTTGGATATACATGTGAAAGGCATTAAAAAAGTTGTGCTTTTGAAGATTTGTAAGAAACAACATTCTTATTTGCTCCATGGAAAGGCATGATGAAGGTGTAAAGAAGCAGCCATTGCAATGCAGGATCCTGAGAGTATAGTGTTGCAATAGTGTTGTACTATACCAATATTCCTAGCAGCACAACACCACTTAGGCAAGATATCAAATTAATTTCAATAATTCTAGTAATTTCTGGCTTCTAAGCAGGAAGGCTTTTAATTTTCCTATAAAACTCAACTATTTAACTATGTTCTTCAGGGAAAGGAAGACTCTATCCTTCCCCAGTCTGGCTTACATGTCAGAAGTAAGATTACAGCATGAAAGAGCAATTTGAGATGAAAGTAGGCAGCCATAAATATAGCTTTGGATGGGAACCACATATGTTTATAACTTATTTAGAAATGCATTGTGCCAGACTGTGCCAACTACTTTGGAAATGTGAAAATTTATGACAGATTAATCATCAAAATTGTTAAGATCAGAGTTTCAAAGATATTCAACAGAGACAGCAAGATGATCAATAAAGAACAATAGGAATCAAAGGAGCTTAGGAAGAAATTTAAAAAATGAATTAAGTGAATTAATAAAAGAAACCAAGGAGGAAACTAAAATGAAAATATCAAACTATATATAAAGAAGTTGTTCAGTATTTTAAAGGTACTCGAGTAACAAAAGATATATGAAGATAAGGAGAAACATAATAGATGACAAAATCAACTCACTGGAGCTGATAAATAGTTATTGTGGTTTGGCCGCCAACACCCATTCTCTGACCCCTATGAACACTAACTTACCTCTAAATCCGACTGCCAACCCTTGACTCCCGCAACTTGACTTTCACCCAGCACAACTCCTATCTCTCCAACTCCCATATGCTCAATGCCTCTCTGACCCAACTTAACTTCTCCGACTCTTACCTCCCATACACAATGATTCGCTTCTCATTGATTCTCTACAGCCACTGCTCTTCTAGCCCATTTCCCCTGCCCCAATACCCAGCCCTTGAATTCTGTTGCATCGTTTCTCCAACCCCTGACCCTTCACACCACTGCACTGACCTTCCCCCCATACTGACATGTTCTCCCAGACTCCAAACTGTCTGAATCCCAGCTCCCATCCAGACTTACTCCTTTCCCAATCTGAATCCCACTCACTGAGTTGTATCCCTCACACCTATCCCTGAATCTCAACTCCCACCTATGACTCCCAGTTCACAATTCCCCAACCACAGAGTCCTATACCCTTTATCTGTCCCTAATCCCAAACACCCCACCTTTCACCACCCTGACTCTCCCATACACTGACTTCCCCTCAAAACCTTTACCTCCCCCAAATCTGACTTCCAACTCCTGACTCCCCCACCTGACCTGACTCTTATATTCTTGACTGAAACCTCTTTAACTCCTGTTCTTGACTCCATTCACAATTCCCATCCCCTGATTCAGCCACTGAAACCCTAACTGCTCCCCAAACCCATGACTCTCAATCCCCAATTCTCATATGCAACTTTCGATTCCTACCCCCGACTCCTGACCACTGACCGCCCATCACTGTGGCTCCACAACATCCCTGTCTCCATCCACACTCCCCCCCGACTAAACCTAATCCAACTCTTTCCCCCGATATGCATGACCCCCACACCTCACTAGATCTGTCCAGTAACACCCAACAACCTTGCCCACAACAAAGTGATCCCTTCCTGACCTACCATAAGTTTTCACCTACCTACCTGACATCAGTACCCTCACCCACCTAGCAACCTATCCTCTCACCCATTCATTATCCCACCATCTCAACTAGTTTACCCACTTATCTTCTCTTAGTGTCTGTCAATATTTGTGTTAGCCCCTTTAAAACCACCGAATTTGAGACCTATCATTGCAAAAGAAGCATGTTTTCAATGTTGATCCTCACTGTTGCTACCTGAGTGGATTCCTGGATTGACTGTATTGCTTCAGCTAGAAAGGTTTCTAGCTTTGAAATTCTTCAGAAATTTCTCAAGGCAAGTAAGGAACTTTTATTCTGGTCCAGTCTGGAAACAGGGATTCCAACCAAGATCAGACGATTTGGGCTAACAACACTAAATTGATACTATAAGTGTTGAATTCAAAAAGCTCCAAAGATTCTGCTGGGATCCTATGAATTTGAGTGACTGTACATTTTGACAAGGGTCCCAGATTTTTGAGTGCTGGCATCAGTTAAAGTTGGGTTGCATTACCTGAATCTCACCTGCAACTCTCAAAGGGGAAACATATTGTGCCTGAAGCAAGAGCAGATGTGAAACAGACACAACAATGGCACAACATGGGAAAGTGTAGGCTCCAACATTTTCTGCATTTGAGATCTTGGTTGAGAAGGCCAGCAGAGGAGGTGAGATATGCTGTCTCCTCAGGGATCAGGATATTCTCTTTATAAATTGTCAGAAGATAGTGGAACAGATAGTGTTGGAGATCAATGCCAGGAAATCAAGGCCCAAGAACCGGAATTCAAGTGGCACAAGAAGTTCAATGGCCCTATTTGATTGGTCAAGGTCGGTGAATTGATCTTCAAAAACCATACTTGAAATTTCACCCCCAACCTCAAACACAACTCACACCTCTTCTGTCAATCGCTGACCAACAATCTAATTCAATTATAACTCACAACATACATATATAATTCTGTCTCACCCTCACACATTTCAGTCTCTGCAGGCATGCCATAATCTCCTTGCCATCACAATAACTGATGGGTTACCTGTTTTGTCATTCTACAGGGGCATGGCACATAAGCCAAACAGACTTGGAATCAGGGTCAAAATAGACATTTGAGCAATTTGCTCTTCAAACCTTAATTTGTATAATTATGTTCACTTCCGCTTTGTCATCTCTTTTGTCAGATTGTGTAAGG
This sequence comes from Chiloscyllium plagiosum, assembly GCF_004010195.1. NCBI lineage: Eukaryota > Metazoa > Chordata > Chondrichthyes > Orectolobiformes > Hemiscylliidae > Chiloscyllium > Chiloscyllium plagiosum. The sequence goes on from NC_057711.1 coordinate 46,104,092, forward strand.
TGGCAATTAACTTAACAAGGTCAGGAATAAGGCAACTACAGTATACCATGAGCCTTTCTGCAGACCTTCTGTATAGTTGTAGAGCCTGAAGTGTTAGCAATCCCTTCAACATTCCATGGATAAAGTGATATATGAGTCCATGATCAAATAATATTATTTTGATTTTATTGTACAGGCACTTTTCTTTCTTCAAGGTGAGGTTTGCAATCTCTAAGCCATTGAAGACAGACATGTAAGCATGGATCATGTTTAATTTCAGTGCAAACTTCAATGGGAATGTCATCACTTATGTTCAGAGTGGCTTCAAGTTCTTGCAGTTCCGACTGGATCATGGGCTGAACTATTTCACCTGCTGGTTTGACACCAAAGTGAAATGGTCTTGTATTTAAAAATCTGAGTGTGTGGAGAATATTGTAAAACATCTCAATTCTTCTGCAAGATCAATTTGTGCAAAGATCAGCAAAGCTTTGAGGATCACGTACTTCATAATATCACTGACAGTATAATGCGTCAGTCTCACTGTATGGCTTGGCTTGGTAAGTGTGCAGCACCACAGATTTAAATCCATATCTTGCTTTACATCCCATTCTGGCTTGAATGGGTGAGATCCATGGGGTAGGCGAATCCTCAGAGTTTTCAACCATGTCAATTTCAAGTCAAAGTTGAAGTTCCTTTATTGTCCACTTTCTGACATGAAATTGTATTCATAATCATTGAAGCAATTGGGGGCATATTTCAGCCTATATGTAGCCTGTTCATGTAACACTTCAGTTTGCTGATAACAGCACAACAGCATACAATTTGGGAAAGTTGTTGATTTATGTAGGAATATATAGCAATCATTTTCAGATTTGTTGCTGTGTGGAAACTGATTGGCATATTAGATTCTCTTGATATCGTGTAGACTACACCATCCATTCAGGTGTCTTTGAAAGGGCAGATATTTCAAAGTTCTCAAGAAATTTCAGTGGTCTGTCACTGTTTTAGATTAGATTAGATTCCCTACAGTATGGAAAGAGGCCATTTGGCTCAACAGGTCCACACAGACTCTCCGAAGAGTAACCCACCCAGACCCATTCCCCGACCCTGTATTTATCCCTGACTAATGCACCGAACACGATGGGCAATTTAGCATGGCCAATTCACCTGACCTGCACATCTTCGGATTGTGGCAGGAAACCGGAGCACCCACACAGGCACGGGGAGAAAGTGCAAACTCCACACAGACAGTTACCTGAGGCAAGAATTGAATCTGGGTCCCTGGTGCTGTGAGGCCAATCAGCTTAACCTCGGTTGTTGGTAAAATTCTAGAATCCATCATTAAGGATGAGGTTTCTAAATTCTTGGAAGAGCAGAGTCTGATTAGAACAAGTCAACATGGATTTAGTAAAGGGAGGTCATGCCTGACAAACCTGTTGGAATTTTTTGAAGAGGTAACAAGTAGGTGCAAAAATAATAAAAGCATAGACTACTTTCTAAATGGTGAGAAAATTAATAAAGCCAAAGCACAAAGGGATCTGGGAGTGCTCGTCGTGGATTCTCTAAAGGTAAACATGCAGGTTGAGTCCGTGATTAAGAAAGCGAATGCAGTGTTGTCTCTTATCTCAAGAGGGTTGGAATATAAAAGCAGAGATGTACTACTAAGACTTTATAAAGCTCTGGTTAGGCCCCATTTGGAGTACTGTGTCCAGTTTTGGTCCCCACACCTCAGGAAGGACATACTGGCACTGGTACGTGTCCAGCGGAGATTCACACGGATGATCCCTGGAATGACAGGTCTAGCATATGAGGAACGGCTGAGGATACTGGGATTGTATTCGTTGGAGTTTAGAAGATTAAGTGGAGACTTAATAGAGACGTACAAAATAATACATGGCGAGGAGACTAGGACCCGTGGACACAGCCTTAGAATTAGAGGGGGTCATTTCAGAACAGAAATGCGGAGGCATTTCTTCAGCCAGAGAGTGGTGGGCCTGTGGAATTCATTGCCACGGAGTGCAGTGGAAGCCGGGACGCTAAATGTCTTCAAGGCCGAGATTGATAGATTCTTGTTGTCTCGAGGAATTAAGGGATACGGGGAGAACGCTGGTAAGTGGAGCTGAAATGCGCATCAGCCATGATTGAATGGCGGAGTGGACTTGATGGGCCGAATTGCCTTACTTCCACTCCTATGTCTTATGGTCTTATGAGACAGCAGTGCTAATCACTGAGCCACCATGCCACCCTAAGTTAGGGGAAAAGATTCCCTGGTTTGCAAAGAACTTTTGGTGCTTGTTGAATGGTTTGCCTCCCATGACATTGACATATGTTCTTGTATCTATGAGAGCATATAGCTATGTCCAAGCAGTCAACAGTCAGTGTCACATACGGCTGGTTGCTGTGCCCAAGATAGAGCACAAAAGTATATTCACAGTCTTTTCATTGGCTGCATTCTGTCACCCTGTTGTTTAATGGGTGGGATGGGATCTTTCTAGTGATATTAGTCTTAGTAGTTGATTTTGCAGATGAGTGACAAATGCTAGCAATGTCACTTTCTACAGTAGACTTTCTACTGCAGCTTTAGACATTTTGCCAGTTGCAGCACCTTCTGTTTGGTGTGTAGAAACACAGTCATAATTCTTTGGAACAGTTGCAACTCTGTGAAACTGCTGCTGATATTATGTAAGTAGTTTCCTGGTAGATCTGTGATGAGGACAGTTCACTGTGGTTGAACTTGGAGTAAGAGAGTTAATATTGACAGCCTCAGCTCAAGTCTGGGCTCTGAAAGAGATAGTGATCTCCAGCAGCTATGACAGCTCACTGTCTTTCTTGAGGCCATGATAGTTTAGTTGACAAGACACCCAATCATCATCATTTATGTTTTGATTACTCGCAGGACATAGCATTATTGCACTGATATTTAGCTGTTTTTAAAATTTTATTCTTGGAATATGGATATCACAGGCTGGCCAAAGATTCCCCACCCTAGCAGATGTTAATGAATCAGATGGGTTTTAATGTGAATCAACAGTGATTGCTATTAGATTGCTAGCTCTCTATTCCAGATTTCTTTTTTATCCAACCCAAAGAGGAGAAAATGCTGGAAAATCTCAGCAAGTCTTGCAGCATCTGTAAGGAGAGAAAAGAGCTGACGTTTTGAGTCTAACTGACCCTTTGTCAGAGCTTTGACAAATGGTCAGTTAGACTCGAAACATCAGCTCTTTTCTCTCCTTACAGATGCTGCCAGACTTGCTAAGATTTTCCAGCATTTTCTCTTTTTTGGTTTCAGATTCCAGCATCTGCAGTAATTTGCTTTTAGTCTTTTTTATTGAACTCAGATATCACTATCTACCCCAATGGGTGAACTTGAGGGTGAATCCTGAGGTTCTCGATTGTTAGTCCAATGATAAACCACCACCTAAATTGCAATCAATATTGGGAGAAAGTGAGGACTGCAGATGCTGGAGATGAGAGTCAAAAAATGTGACGCTGGAAAAACACAGCATATCAGGCAACATCCGAGGAGCAGGCAAATCGACATTTTGGGCATAAGCCCTTCATCAGGAATGTGTGGAGGGGATGCCTAAAGGGCTGAAAGATAAATGGGGGGGGTGGGAGTGGGGCTGGGGGAAGGTAGCTGGGATTGCAATAGGTGGATGAAGGTGGGGGGTGATGGTGATAGGTCAGGGTGGAGGGTGAAGTAGATAGATGGAAAGGAAGATGAACAGATAGGCCAGTTCAAGAGGGCAGTGTTGAGTTGGAGGTTTGGATCTGGGATAAGGTGGAGGGAGGGATGATGAGGAAACTAGTGAAATTAACATTGATCCTGTGTGGCTGGAGGATCAATAGTGGCCTAATGTCTCAAATACTACTTGTTTAGTGCATTCGAAGTTAATTGTTTTATTTATTGCATTTTTCTAGTGCATGATATGAGTTTTTATTCAATCATTATTATTTAGCTCCAGTGTAAATGTCTCAAAAACAACATGATTTTTTTATCTCCAGAGTGGAGAAAACAGGACTTTTTCCTTTTTACCTTCTGGGACTGCAAAACCTGCCATCATGCCTTTGCAACTTTGCAGCCACTTTTGCCAATGTGATAATAGGGGTGTTGACTCAGAATGCACATCAACATGTAGACTGAACATCAACAATGAGACCTTGATTAGCAATACAGTGAAATTTATGATCAGGGATCTAGGATCATGTTCCTTTCAGAGAAAAATTGCTCTGTGGTGATCTGACATTATTATTTCATTTGAATGGTTATTTATTTGCAAGATCAGTGAATACTTACACCATGTAGGCCTCTCTATTATTCACAAACTGGAGTGACTCATGCATGAGTCTAACACAACAAAATGTGCTCCATAAATCTACAATTTAAGATGTGGCATTGTCTGTGAAAATAACTTTAAAAAGGTTAGTACCTGAAAGCAATGTTTCATAGATCTGACCAGCTTTGTCACTGATAATAAGTTCTTGAGAAGAAACAGTAGGATGCATTCAGAATCATAACTTCACAAAACTGTTTACACATGGATTCCTTTATTCTCTTTCTAGACTCCCTCTAATGGTATATGTGTATGTTAGCCTTAAGTAACTCAAATATATAAAGCAATTTTCAATACACTGCAAAGAAGAATTCAGCACATGGTATATTTCAGGCACCAGTTTAGCTGGAATATTGTGTCCAACTTTGGATACCATGTGCTTTTAGAAAATTTGAAGGCTTCGAAGAAATACAAAGAAGTCTATTAGAATAATTCCAGAGATGAGAAAGTACAACATTTAGAAGCAAAAGGAGAATATGATGTCTTTCTCCTTTGAGCAGAAGAGGTGTGGAATATGCTGTCATTTGTATCTTCCAAGATATGGGCTTGTTAAGGGCTTACATGGCCGAGTGTCTGTAAGGATAATTACCTGTCAGTTTATTGAGAAGAATCCTGTATAGCACATAAGATGTAGTTTTTTGTACCTTTGCAACCATTCACTTGTTAAACGAATAAGCTGTATATTACCTCAAAATTCTAGGGAAGACCTAGACTCAGGTATGTTCCCATGAGATCCTCCTTTTCACACCTATCAGGTCCTTCAGATATCATCACATTGAGTGATGCTTATTTGATCCAATCAAGTATTCATCTTTTCAGATATATATATATATATATATACACACACACACACAAACACGTATACCACACATATAACATATTCCCCAGACTTTTGGAATACCTGGGGTAGTAAATATTTTAATGACTCTGCTCAGCTTTGTTATGACACAGGTCTGGAGCAGGTGATAAGTGAATCCTGGCCTTCTGGTTCAAAAGGTAGGAGGGCCACTGTACTACATGAGCCCTACATGTGTTCATAAAATTACATTTACTATTACTGAATCTCCCCTGAATCTTTTACTACAAATTCAAGCATTCTGGAGGTTTTACTATCCTTGTTAAATGTTCTCTCTTTGGACTTTAATTAATGGTGATTATTGGGTAAAGAGAAGCTATCTTTGATTGTCTCCTGATGGTCTGAGTTTTGTAGTTATCAGGTTATCCATTATAGTTATCCATTGTCAGGTTTGACATTTATATCATCTCAATCAATAATCTGAAGACAGTTCAATCCTAATGGGATTAGGTGCCAACCCCTTTAGCAGTACGAATTATGTATGACCTCCAGTATTTGCATATCCATAGATTTTCCGTTAAAATCCCTGTCCTACACAGGTTGTCCTCTTCCTAGCTTTGGCAAACTTCTCACATGGTAACATTGATTTTAATGTGCGGCCTGCTGCACATAATAGGTTTATTCTTTCACGAAGGAGTTAGATATAGTTTTCAAGAAGGAGTTAGATATAGTTTTTAGGGTTAAAAGGATCAAAGGACATGGGAAGAAAGCAAGAACAGAGTACTGAGTGGGATGATCCGCCATTTTGAATGGCAGAGCAGGCTCAAAGTGCCAGATGGCCTACTCCTGCTCTCATTGTTTTGTTTTTCTATAATGTACTGCTTGCCAATAATTAGATCACCAGAATGAAGCCAGTTTCTTAAGCAAGATAATAAACTGAGTCTTCAACTTTCTGTGCGTCAATAAATCATATGGTGCTGGATCTATAATTTAATAGTGCTGTGTAGGAATCAAAATTCTTCTTCAAGATTTACTAATCCATTCTGATTCCATATTTGACTTCTCTGTTAGGTTATGGCTACTGGTGTGAGTTTGTGTCTTTGCTCCACAGTGTTGTCAAGGCCTGTTGGCACCTGCTGTCTGCCGTAATGGTTGCATTGGTTTATCTTGTATGTATTTAATAGTTCTGTACCTTACAAACTAAATGGATTCTAAAAAGCTCCTATACCAAGTTTGATCTTCTCTCTTTAGGATTGATCTGTGTTGGTTCTGATAACTAATTCAGTCATCATCTGAACAGACTCCTCTAGAGTTAGATTTTCTGTGACTATAAATAACTTAACAATAATCTGACAAAGATGCATCAGAGTACATCAACTTAATCTCATAGGAATTATGACTTTAAATTGCAGTAGTTGGGTGTCTTCACTAGTCTGTAACAATCACTAATGGTATTATCCTTTGATTCCCCTGGATACTATGCTTTTTAGTTAAATCTTGCCTTTTCCAGACTTTTATTAGTTCTGGCACTAAAATAATTGTCAAATGCTTTCAGTACCTCTTTGAGTCTTTGTTGCTAGTTTTATCCTGTGACAAATAATAACATCATCTTCTATGCTCCCAACCATGCACAGAAATGTATTCACTTGTTCAACTTCTGACTTAGTATCACTTTAAACATTATTCTACCCTCTCAAGAATTGTTTTCTCTGGGATATGACATTTTGTATTCTACTTGTCCTATCTCTGAAATGAAATCTTCCTGACAATATTATTTCTAATGCCATGGTTTCCTAACATAGTTCAGCATTTTATCTTATTTTCAGGGTTTTTTTCCAGCAATGGCAGTTTTCCCACATTTTGCTAATTTCTGGAGTGGATCCTGCCCTTTCCAACTTTAAAGGAGGATTCATGCCTTTTGTGGTTATAACAGAGGTCTTCATGTCTTGTGCGACTTTAGAGAGAATTTCCCAAAACATTTCCTATGTTAGACAAGAATCGCTCACTCCTTTATGTTTCAATACATTTAGCTGCTTTAAGTGGTTGAGTTCAAAATATTACCATCTTCTTGCTCACAGATTGTATAGGTTTCAGTCTCGACTCTGTGAGTTCAGTTTGTTTTCTTGTTCTGCCTTGTGGCACTATGGTGGTGACAACAAATCTGAGTTGCAAATTAAAAAGAAAATTCTTGTCCCTCCAGCCTGAATTCCTATGCCATTTGTTTCCTCTTTGTAACAGGGTTTTTAGTTTGACACATATATTCTCCAACATTTTTTCACTCACTGGCTGAATTTAGATTCAGGACCACCCACTTAAAGCACCTCCTTGTCATGCAGCCTGCACTAACCATTGAGTGTTTCCATGAAGTATTTCAGGTCCACTGCTCTTAACAATCAGGAGTAACTGGTTTCCTTGAAGTCTCTTGGGTTGCCAGTGGGTTCGCTTCGTTGGAGCTGGCACTTCATCAGATCCCATGCTGGTCACCATGTTGTGTTTGTTGCCATCCATATCCTCTATGCGGATGGATATTTCTAGGGCTTATGTTGCCTCGTGTCTGTGAGAGCAGTAACCTTCCAGTTTCATGAGAAAAGTCTTGCAGAATGATTAACATGTATATTGTAGCCTCTCTGTAACTATTTACAAGTTATAAGGATCAGCTTTGAATTACTACAAAGACTGATAAAAGGACTTAGCCTTAGGTCTGTCCCTACATTTTTCCCCCAGCAGAACCTCAAGATATCATCACAGTGAATGGTACTTATTGTACTTGTCGAAGCATAGAGATGTACAGCATAGAAACAGACCCTTCGGTCTAACTTGTTCATGCCAATCAGATATCCTAAATTAATCGAGGCCCATTTGCCAGCATTTAGCCCATATCTCTTGAAACTTTCCTATTCATACACCCAAATGTTGTAATTGTATCAACCTTCACCACTTCCTCTGGCAATTCATTTTATACACGCGCCAACCTCTGCATGAAAACGTTGGCTCCATAGATCCCTCTCAAGTCTTTCTCGCCTCATCTGAAACCTATGTCCCTTAGTTCTGAACGCCCCCCCCACTGACCAAGTGTTAATCTTTTGAGACTCTTCTACATGAGGAGGCTGAATGGAGATTCAGTAGAAGAATTTTAAATTTAAATGTTTAGTAAAAAAAAAGTAACTGTTTCCAGTGGATGAAAAGTTGATAACCAAAGAATGTACACAAGGTTTGTGAAGGTTTGTAGCTTAGGTTGAGGTTTAGGGTGTAGGTTTGCTCACTGAGCTGTAGGTTTGATATCCAGACGTTTCATTACCTGGCTAGGTAACATCATCAGTGGTGACCTCCAAGTGAAGCGAAGCTGTTGTCTCCTACTTTCTATTTATACCTTTCTCCTGGATGGGGTTCCTGGGGTTTGTGGTGATGTCATTTCCTGTTCATTTTCTGAGGGGTTGATAGATGGCATCTAGATCTATGTGCTTGTTTATGGCGTTGTGGTTGGAGTGCCAGGCCTCTAGGAATTCTCTGGCATGTCTTTGCTTAGCCTGTCCAGGATAGATGTGTTGTCCCAGTCGTTGTGGGACTCCAACCACAATGCAATGAACAAGCACATAGATCTAGATGCCATCTATCAACCCCTCAGAAAATGAATAGGAAATGACATTACCACAAACCCCAGGAACCCCATCCAGGACAAACATTTATATAGGAAGCAGGAGACAACAGCTTCACTTCACTTGGAGGTCGCCACTGATGATGTTACCTAGCCAGGTAGTGAAATGTCTGGATATCAAACCTACAGCTCAGCGAGCAAACCTACACCCTAAAGAATGTACATTTGAGACTGATGAAAGGATTGGAGGCAACATGCGGAAAATATTTTACAATAATCAAGGTCTAGAATTTGGAATGCACTATATGATAGGGTGGTATATTTCAATGGTATCTTTCGGAGCGTAATTGGACAAATATTTGATGGAGAAACAATTACAGCGGTGTGGGAAAATTGGTACTTAAATGTTCTTACTGCTAGGCAATACTTCCTCATTGTATTATGCTCAACACAATGCACACTGGTAGACATACGTAAACCCTTTACAGTCCCTTCATGTCAGGAGGATCTATTCCAATATGGAAGTAATTCCCAAAAGATGCATTTTTTGTGACTTTCTCATGACAGCACATTCTTATCCTGACACTGTCTTGCCATGTAAAATTACTAACTCTTAAATTACAAACCTGTGTGACATAATACGATCAGTTCCTCATCTCTTGTTTTGCATTATATTTAATTCCTCACTACTTGGCATGTTTGACTCTTGTCTTATAATAATCTCTTTACGAAACACCTGATAACATACTATTCTCTGTAAATCAGTCTCACCTTGTTTGACAGTATAGGTTAGAGTTTCCAAATTTGTCAGAAGAACATATTCAAAATTAGAATGCAAAGGGTTAGCAGGCTCCACATGGTTTTCCAGCCGATACTTTTTCATGGGTTGTAAACCCTATGGGGCTCACTAACCTTTGTGCCTGAATTCCCGAAATGAACGCTTGGTGCATGAAGCTCTGTAACATGTTTGCAAATTTGTAAAATCTATTCTTAGAAATCAGCAATATGGGGCAATTTTCAAGCATCTTTTCTGTCTTTCTATCATTCAGTGACTGCTTTCACTTGCCTGACCTTTCACTCTGTGCCAATTAAATAACTGACACTATTCTACATGGCATAAAATGTTTCATATTTCATATGCCATTTATTCTACTACATCTGCATTCCATTATGCTTGTCATTGTGCTGCATCTTATAAAAATTCTGATTTTGTTCTTTGCATCTTGATCATAAGAGAGCATCCCTCGCCAGCTTCATCTCTCCTTATAACTGCTATTACAATGATTAAATACAATCTTAATGATAAAGATTGACTGTTCACTTTCTATCCAGACATCTATTCTAATTGATTATCTAGACTGTTTCATAGGACTTACGTGCACTTTTCCTTCTGGCTCTCTTCCTGTTGTTACATCTTCTAAAGAAAGAAAACATTATTTTGTAGAAGGAGAGTGTCATTAAGAGTCAACATCAGATTTTCCTCAATGTTAGACTATTGGATCAACTGTGTACTTCCAACCAGGAAAATTATATTGTGAGGAGAATATGCTCCCAACAATTCCCATTCCAGTTTTCTCAGGAAGTGGGAAATATTTGCAGCAACAACCCATACAGCTCCTCGAGCTTGCTCTACACTTTAACATTATTATGGGTCCTCTTCTGCCCCAATTCCATATTCTTGCCTCATCCCTATTTCACTGAGAGATCAAAAATTGGTCTATCTCTGTCTTAAATATACTCAACATTGGAACATCTATGATTCACTGGGATGGACAATTCCAAAGATTAACATCCATCTCAGTGAAAAAAAAATCTCCTCACCTTAGTTCTCAATGATCAACGTTATCCTGAGGCTTTAACCCTTGTTCTATATTTCCCAGCGAGGGTAAGTAACCAACCAATGCCGACACAGTCAAGCCCTTTCAGAATCTTGTATTTCAATATGAACATTCTTCATCTTTTGAATTCGTTAAATCGTGGACTCAGTTAACTCAGCCTCTTTTCAGATAGCAATCCTTTCAACCCAACCTACCCAACATCTTCTCATAAGACAGTCCTCCATGCCTGGTATCAGCCCAGGGAACCTTCTCTGGATTGCTTCCAATGCTAATATATCTTTTATTTGAGAAGGGACCCAAAAAGGTTCATAGTATTCACACTGTTGTTTGACTAGTGCCTTGCACAGTTTTAGCAAAACCTCTCTACTTCTATACTCCATTCCCTTTGAAATAAAAGCCAAAATTCCATTTGTCTTCTGGGAGTCATAGATGAAGACTCACAAATCTTGTGTTCTGCAGCTTTCTGTAGTCTTTCTCCGTTTAAATAATATTTACGTCCTCTAATCTTCCTGCCAAAGCACATAACTTCAAATTTTCCCACACAATATCCTATCTGCTGAAATTTTACTATATCCCTTTATCCTTTCAAATGCTTTGTGTAATCCTCAACACTTACCTTCTCACCTGTTTTTGTATCACCGTGCCATTTTGTGGCAAATTTGGCAATAATACATTTACTTTCCTTATCTATATCATTAGTATGTGTTGTTAATAATTGTGGCTGAAGCACTGATCCCTGTGGTACACTACTAGTTACAGGTTTCCATCCTGAAAATATTCCAACTCCCTGACTTTCTATTAATCTTCTATCCATGCCATTACACTAACTCCAACACTACGGACCTATTACGTATTACTATCTTATTAAGCATTAGTTTGCCTAGCACTCTTTCTCTAGCGATAGTTACTGTATTTATTTTCTTTCCTCCTTTTGCCCCTTGAATGTTTTAGTAATTTTAGAATGCCATTAGAGCCTTCTAAAGTGAAGAATAAAGGAAAAGATTTATTCAATTCCCCTGCAATTTCCCCATTATGATTTTCCCAGCTTTATTCTCTAAGGGGCCTTTGTTCACTTTGACTTCTCTCTTCTTTTTGATTTATCTAAAGACATACTTACTGTCAGTCTATGTGTGGTAGACAATCTTGGTCAACATCAAAACAGTGAAGTATCTACAGCTTGCCCACATTACCATATTCTGTTCATTTTTTTTTTGCCACAAACTGTACTCCATAGTAAGCCTCGACCTTACTTAAATGGAATACCTGAGGAAGAGAGTTAAATGACAGACAAGGCAGAGAGATTGCAAATAAGCTACAGTGAATGCATGTGTATCATTCATAATAGACAAGTATGACATAGCATGACAACAGGAACAGAGGCAACAATATACTGGGATTCCATTTTGTCTTTGCTATGAGGTGCTTGGCTTTCAAAGGGCTTCAGATGCCCACTGAGTGCATGATTGCAGGGGTTAAGCCATTCAAATGAAATACAAAAACTTTGTGGGATTTTTTAATTGTACTTGATTAGCAACTTCTTTTTGAGTTCATTAAAATTGGGATGTTTGGTCAGTGCAGATGAGTTGGGTCGATGGCTCTGTTTCCGTGCTGTATGACTCAATGACTCTATAGGATTTCGATGAAAGATAGTGAAGCCAGATATTTTCCATTCATAGGAAGAAATAGAAAGAATCATTATGTGAGAATACTGATTATGTTATAGTTTAATGCAAGGAGATAAGTTCAGTAACAGATACAGAAATGTATGTTGCATTGCTGTTACTATTCACGTTATTGTTAACTAAATTGGTTTACCAATTAAATCCTTAGTCAAAGTTGAGATTAGTGATGTTCTGCTGTTTTAATAAGATGACTTCATGAGGTAAATTGCATTGTTTCACAGACAGGGCCCTGTTCTTCATTGACAAAAAGAGTATGTTCAAACACTGCACTTTTTTCATGGGGAAAAGGACTTGGGGATGATGAATTCCTGTTGCATTGCCATAGCAATGTCCTGACCAATTGACTGGCATGGTTTGAATTTAACCAGTTAATTAAGGCAGTGAACAGATCCTGCAACAAATCCTTATCAAACATAGCCCAACCAATCAGCACCCTTGTTTCATTTTATACAAATTGTTTTCTCTTACTGCAAAAAATACGGAGGTATGGCATTGAGGGTGAGTTGGAGGTTTGGATTAGGAGTTGGCTGGCTGGAAGAAGACAGAGGGTAGTAGTTGATGGTAAAGGTTCATCTTGGAATGCCGTCACTAGCGGTGTTCCGCAAGGATCTGTTTTGGGACCATTGCTGTTTGTCATTTTTATAAATGACCTGGAGGAGGGGTTAGAAGGTTGGGTGAGCAAGTTTGCGGATGATACG
>NC_057711.1:46117284-46139229 GCF_004010195.1 Chiloscyllium plagiosum
AAGATCGTATGAGGTAAGGCTGAGGCACTTGGGGTTGTTTTCATTGGAGAAAAGAAGGTTTAGGGGTGACTTGTTAGAGGTGTATAAGATGATTAGGGGTTTAGATAGGGTCGACAGTGAGAATCTTTTTCCACGTATGGAGTCAGCTATTACAAGGGGGCATAGCTTTAAATTAAGGGGGGGTAGGTATAGGACAGATGTTAGGGGTAGGTTCTTTACTCAGCGAGTCGTGAGTTCATGGAATGCCCTGCCAGTAGCAGTGGTGGACTCTCCCTCATTATGGGCATTTAAGCAGGCATTGGATTGGCATATGGAGGAAAGTGGGCTAGTGTAGGTTAGGTGGGCTTGGATCGGCGCAACATCGAGGGCCGAAGGGCCTGTACTGCGCTGTATTCTTCTATGTTCTATGTTCTATGTTCTAATTTTGTTTTTGCATTTTAGTCCTGCAGAGTGCTAGACGTAACGTTTTGAATTTTTTTCATTTTAGCTATTTTCTAATTGTTGGAGTATCCCCATTATCTGTTCCTTGTGTTATCATCTCTTCAGTAATGGCTATAGTAAGATGGGAGGCAAAAGGTACACAACATCAAAGTACACAGCCTATTTTCTCAGCATTCTGAGTAACCTTAAAGGTCCAAAACATCATCTGTGGCATTTGCACACACTTAAGTCATAGAGATATAAAGCTTGGAAACAGACCTTCAGTCCAACCTGTCCATGCCGACCAGATATCCCAATCCAGTCTAGTCCCACATGCCAGCACCTGGCCCAAGGAGCAAGGGGACACTGTGGGTGTAGATGGGGTTCAGGTAGCAAGGTACAGATGCATGTACACAATTTGAGTGATGACCTGAGGAAATGTGAAGCCTGTGGGAAGTGTTATGGACCAGGCCAGACCCCCTCAAAACATTTCAAGAAGGTAGGCCAAACCCTAACTTTTCTAGTTGGTTTAAGTAGGTGTAAGGGGGATATTCCAGGAGTGATGCAGTTGGCGCAACCACTCATTTTTAAACAAAGCAGAATTTATTTACAGACTACTAAATGAAATGCAAGTAAAGGAAAACAGAACATAGAGTAACTTAACTTATCTGAAAACCAATCGACACAATATCCCCCGCAACTTAACAAAGAGCTGTTCTGATTTCCTGCAACATCCCATAAACACACATCTTGGCAAAAAAGGTAAAATCAAACAAAAGTTCTTACAGCAGAAATGTCCGAAAGAGAGAGAGAAAAAGAGAGGACCCTTCTTTTACTCCAGCAGCTTCTCTGGGTTCCCAGCTAAAACTAAAACCAAACTAGAAGCAACCCTGAACTGGAGGAACTGGCCACTGCCCTTTCATTGTGCACATGTTTTAAAAAAAACTAAAAGGCCTCCTCTGATTGTTGACTTAGGCAGTATATGTTAGCCATTATTAAGGAGCCTGTTCAGATATATCGGCACCTTTGCCTTTCCAACCTCTCTTGTAAACAATCAAAGGCAAAATAACCTTGTTAAAGGGGTCGCATCGTCATACCTTCTCCCTTAAAAAGAAATGAAACATCAATATCCATAGACGGCTTCATGTTAAAACTTTTTAGTCTTACACTGTTTGTATACCACAACACATATACATTACTTTGTCTATAACCAGGAAAACATGCTCTATTCCATTCTATTACAGTCTGTATACGCCTGGCACCAAATGCCTCCATTTCCATCCAAGTCTTGACAATGCGTCGGCAATCACATTTTCTCGTCCCGCACATGCAAATTTTTCAAATTGGATGGTTATAATAACTAGCTCCATCTACACAATCTTTGTATTTTTGTCCTTAAATTTCTCCACAAACTTCAATGGGTTATGAATAATGTACAGGATTCCCCTACTATCCGAAAGTAGAGTGTTCCTATGAAACCTTTCATCAGCTGAAATGGCGTAAAGCGAAGAAGCAATAATTTATTTGGGAGAAATTTCATCTTTATTTGTAAAAGCGAAAATCCTCTTCGGATTTCTTTCCATTATCGAAAACAAGTACTAATGTAAGTCTTTCGTAAAAGCAAAGTAGTGTAAAGCGAACTTGCGAAAAGCGGGGGATATCTGTATATGATTGCCTCGGATATATTACTGGTAACATAAACATTGAAATGTTGCAACACCAATACCAAGTTCAAAGTCTCCTTCTCAACTGTTGAATATTTCTGCTATTGAATATTCAATTTCCTGGAGAAATACCCGGTAGGTCTTTATATCTTCTTGTTGTTTTCCTGTAAGAGCACAGCCACATCGACAACCACATCACTCGCCTCAATAGCCACCTTGAATGGCTTCGCGTAATTGGGTGTGGCTAGCACTGCGGCTAACACTGGGGCAGGGGTTAAGACACTTTCAAGCTGTCAAATGCCTTTTGACAGTCTGCTGTCCCTTGAAACATCTTGTCTTTCTTTAGAAATTCAATAAGTGCAACAGCCATAATGGTAAAATTTGGTACAAATTTCCAATAAAACCTGTTCAAGAACTGCTCTTTTTGTCGAGGGTGTGAGAAACTCCCTAATTACCTTTGTTTTTGCATTCCATGAGGCCATTTGTCCATGTCCAATAACATGGCCCAGGAAGGTGAGTTGGGCTTTGGCAAATCCATTCTTAACCAGGTTTATCACCAAGTCTGCCTCCAGAAGTCAACTGAACAAGTCTGATAAATGTTGCAAATGTTCCTTCCATGTGTGACTAAAAAATCACCAAGTCGTCAATATAAACTACGTAATTGGGTAATCCGGAAATGACCTTAATGGGTGTTTTTAAAATGTGGCTGGCGCATTTTTCATAACAAATGGCATGACAAAGTTGTACGTCCTGGTACAGTTTTTTAGTCTCCACTGTGCTTTCCATTACCACTCAACAAAATTCACTGGCTTATCCTGTTTTCCTACATCTATCTTCCCAGTGTTTTTCCTAACCTACCAACACTGTGATTTCATGTGGTCTACTTTATTGCAGTAAAAACCCACCGAGGCTTTTTAACTTCTTTTTCCCCTTCAAGGTTTTCCTTTTCACCCTGTGGTAAGTTATCCTAATGATCTTCACTGAGATCTACCTTTGCTTTACCATGTGAGAATTTCCCTTTTCCCCAATTTCTGTCCCTCATTTCCAACTCCAGCGGATTGCCAACTCCAGCAGCTTTTTCTTGTTCACCTTTTGTAAAACTCACGAAGTCACATCTTCCATCCCAGAAAACCCTTAGTGTCTGAAACAGCCATTACTACACCAGGACTGTTTAAATCAACCAAACTCAACACCCAGAACAAAAGACACTAACACATCCCACTCGCTGCCTTTGAGTCCAGCAACCTTAATCCCATATTGGGACAAGAATAAATCCCGCAGAGCCCCCGATCTGTTATGAACCAGGCCAGACCTCCTCAAAACATTTCAAGAAGGCAGCCCAAACCCTAATGTTTCCACTTGTTTTAAGCAAGTGTAAGGGAGATATTCCAGGAGGTATGCAGTTGGCCCAACCACTCAGTTTTAAACAAAGCAGAATTTATTTAGAGATGACCAAATGAAGCACAAGCAAAAGAAAACAGAACATAGAATAACTTAACCTATCTGAAAACCCAACCAACATGATATGCCCCACAACTTAACAAAGAGCTGTTCTGATTTCCTGCAACATCCCATAAACACATTTCCTGCAACATCCCATAAACACACCCTTGGCAAAAAAAAAGTGTTTAAAAAAAAATCTAAAAGGCCTCCTCTGTTGACTCAGGCAGCTTCTGTTAGCCATTATTAAGGAGCCAGTTCAGATATATTGGCACCTTTGCCTTTACGACCCCTCTCGCTTTTGAAAATTTTGATCAGTGTTGAAATTCTTCCATGGTGCAGTTGAATTTGTACATAACAACCAGCTATTGAATACAAATCAAAACTTCTGTCAGTTCTTTTGCATTTAGAGAGTCAGAGAGATGTGCAACATGGAAACAGACCCTTTGATCCAATTTGTCCATGCCGATCAGATATCCTAACCTAATCTAGGCCCATTGCCAGCACTTGGCCCATATCGCTCTAAACCCTTCCTATTCATATATCCATCCAGATGCCTTTTAAATACTGTAATTGTACTAGCCTCCACCACTTCCTCTGGCAGCTCATTCCACACACGTCCCACCCTCTGTGTGAAAACATTGCCCCTTAGGACCCTTTTATATCTTTCCCCTCTCACCCTAAACCTATGCCCTCTAGTTCTGGACTCCCCAACCCCAGAGAAAAGACCTTGTCTGTTTATCCTATGATTGCCCCTCATGATTTTTATAAACCTCAATGAGGTCACCCCTCAGTCTCTGATGCTGCAGGGAAAACATCCCCAGCCTATTCAGCCTCTCCCTGTATCTCCAATCCTCCAACCCTGGCAATATCCTTGTAAAACTTTTCTGAACCTTTTCAAGTTTAACAACATCCTTCCGATAGGAACGAGACCAGAACTGCACACAATATTCCAAAAGTGGCCTAACCAATGTCCTGTATAGCCGAACATGACTTCCTAACTCCTATACTCAATGTCTCAATAAAGGAAAGCATACCTGGCCACAAGCACAGAATATATTTGCAACACAGACTTGCAGATTGCTTATTCCCTGGCCAACCTATGGCACTGGCCCTCCTTGTGTGCTGCACCCCTCTGGCACTGTGACTGCTGAAGAACTTACTGAGATATACACTCTGGTGCACACTGTCAGCTGAACAGTTGACAATATTGAAGAGGCAGTTTAATGTCACCTACATGTATTGCTACACTCGCTTCAAATGATTAAATTGCTGCTCACTGTAGACCCCCAATTGTTACTTTCTCATTACTGTCCAACGAGTGTTAATGCAGGGCATAATGATCGTCAAACTTAACAGAGAAACCAACAACCTCTTACGTCGATGTGACAGTCGAGAAGGCACAACAACGCCTCTTCTTCCTCAGGTGGCTTAGGAATTCAGCATGTCCATAGGGGCCGTCACCAACCTTTTCAGATGCACCATAGAAAGCATTCCATCTGTGTGCATGACGGCCTGATACGTCAACTGCTCTGCCCAGGACCGCAAGAAACTACAGAAAGTTGTGCACGCACCCTAGACCATCACAGAAGCCAACGTCCCATCCATGGACTTCATCTACACTTCTCACTGCTGTGGAAAGGCTGCCAACATCATCAAAGACCCCGCCCACCCTGGTAATATTCTCTCCCAACCTCTTCCATCAGGCAGAAGATACAAAAGCTTAACACACACATTAATAGGTTCAAGAACAGCTTCTTCCCTGCCGTTATCAGGCTGAATGCACTTCCTACCTTAAAATAATGTTGATCTTATTTTCTGCATTTCCTATGCATCTGTGACTTTGTGTGCCTCACTCTGTCTGAGCACCTATGATTTGTATGTCCTTGTTTGCTATGATCTGCCTGTACTCTTTTCACTGCGCTTGGTACATTTGACTGCAATAAATCAAATCAAAAATGAAATCAAAAGGACAACAATATGAACAGTGCAAATCAACTGTTCATTTCCAAAATCAATTATTTTCATAACTGTCAGTGGCCTGGGGTATTTCTCTCTTGTTCATCAATGCAACAGTTAGTACGATATCCTCAGCAGCCTCCACTCCCATACTCCATGCCTCTATTAACATCAATGATATTTCAGTTCTGGACCGGGTGGGGGATTTGAGTGCAGGAACAAGAATGTCTTGCTGCAGTTGTATAGGGCCTTGGTGAAAATGTCATCACTGAAATATGCCACAATTGCAAGCTCAGAGCAGTGTAACAAAGGCCTGTGAAAATGGCTATGCCACGAAATTTTATTTGTTTGGCTCCTTCCAAACTAGTCTGACATGCTAACCTTTTCCTCTACTGTAAATAATCATACAAAGAAATTGTACAACATATCTCACAGTTCTGTATTTCCAATGGCAATATTACAATAATCAATTTCCAAGGGCTGATTTATCCTCTTTTCCGAACATAATCTGTTCTGCACATTCTGCACAGTTAAGTCACATCTGGCATTCTGTCTTTTCGCAAATGGAGCTCTTGTCCCTTGGGGATGTAAACTGGTTCTGTAACATGTTAAACTATTTTCTGAACATCTCATGCAGATCTTCTGTCTTTTTACACATTGACAAATTTGCCCAGTTTTCAAAGTAGGATCAGGAGTAGGCCATCTGGAAGCTTCCTCCACCTTTCAATACAATCAATGATTATGGCCTTAACTCCACTTTTCTGCCTGCCTCCTATAACTGCTCTTAAAAGGAAAATACAATGTGGATCTCAAAGTTCAGAATGACTGTTCTCCCAAATATTTTTAGTTAACTTTAAGTGGTGGGTCTGTTTCTTGGTTTTTTTGTACTCATTGGAATGCATAAATTTTAGATATTCTGAAGTATCCCCTTAAATCTCTGCTATTGCATCTCTATTGAACTCTTCCTTAAAACCTATGCAGTCCTGGGTGTCTGTTAGTCACTCTTTCAGGACAGTTCATGGAGTGGCGGGCGGGGTTTGGGAGGTGATAATGGATCCTGTAGGGGCAGCATGGAGATTATTGTCACAAGGGATGGGGGGAGTCACAGCTGAGGGTGGGAGAACAAGGAGATATAGAGGCATTTGTAGAGGCGAATGATAACTATGCTGATGGGGGAAGCTCAAGGTGCATGGACGTTATATGGAATAGCATCAACAACGAGGTTTTTATTAACAGTGATCACCACTGTGACCTCCATAGGGGATAGTATAAAGGAACAGGGCATCATCAACATCATTATTATTGTGTGATGCTGGGGTTTGGACTAGAGAGGACACCTGGAGGTGAGGTTCAATGAAGTAGGTGTCCACATGGGGGGCATGGGTGGAAATGGGCTATTGGCATCAGGGGCCATGGAGGTTTGCAGCGGGGGTGAGTGGAGTGGGGGGTTAGTGGGGTGGGTGACAGGATGTGGGAGTGGAAATTACCTCTCAACCAGGCAGGGCTTGGGACTGACAGTGTCCACTGTGAGCTGTATTCCCTGTCTCCACTTGACGTTCTGTAGATGTGAATTTCTCCTAGAAAATGCCTGGGGTAACATCCGAGGTGGGTGGCATAATTGTCATTTGGATTGGGAAGAGGATGGGTTCTATTTTTGGTGGGTATTAT
Organism: Chiloscyllium plagiosum; assembly: GCF_004010195.1. Lineage (NCBI taxonomy): Eukaryota > Metazoa > Chordata > Chondrichthyes > Orectolobiformes > Hemiscylliidae > Chiloscyllium > Chiloscyllium plagiosum. The sequence goes on from NC_057711.1 coordinate 46,124,436, forward strand.
AACATTATAGCAACAGATAAGTGAATCAAAGCCCAGATACATTGCATTTGAAGTCATTTCATTGCACATTTGTTAATCTTACAGAGTGAAGATGCTTAGCGGGGGTTGGTTAAAGAGAATTTGCATCATGCACTTGGTCCTTGAAAATTGAACTTGGGCATCTCAATAATGGGAAAGTTATCAGCACTGACGTTACAAAAGGCCAATAGAGGTGGTTATAGGGTAGTCACTATTTGTCCTACTTCAAAGTTACAAAGTTACATGTTCTCATTGTTTATGTAACTGTTAAGATGGTTTATAATGACTACAGTGAGAGGTTGAGCTTGATGTGGATCTGGGGTAGCAAGGATTTCAATGCACTCTAGACATTCTCTTCTCGTTGACATTGGGTAATCACTAGCTGGTGGTGCAGCTCACCAAGTCACTGCATGTATTTGACACGGAATAAAGAAGGATGGCGGAGAAAGTCTCTTGTTATCCAGTTGCAGCATTTCTCACAGTAAAGAGAAATGGACTCAGCTCTCATCTGCAGCATTTGCCATCACTGAGGCTTCTGAGATTGAAGAAAGCTTTTCACTCCTTCTGTTCCCATTTTAGGTTCATTCCACCAAGGGCTGACACTAGAGATATGTTGGTCACTGTGGCTGCCTACCTAAGAAGGTAAAGATGGATGCCAAAAGAGCATGAATGATGGCAAGCTGAGGAGAAGCCATAGGGCACTGCTTAGGTTGAGGGGCGCCCAGCTCAAGGAGCATCATAGCTGCAGAGCCACTACAAATTTGTGAGGTGTGCAAGGGAACTGAGATTATTCTAATTCTGGCTCCATTTCCTGCATGAAATGGGTGCAGTGTCAATACAGAGTTGTAATACTCTGGACACTGTGATTGAACTGTACCAGATACTGGAGCAGAACTTGAGGGCTGCAGGAGGAACAGGCCATTCTCTCCTTGTAACTCCACTGTTGTTTTAAACTTCTATGCAACTGGCTCTTTCCAGGGTGTGATGGATGATCTGTGTGGGATCTCATACACTCACAATGCATTAGGGGAGTGACCAATGCCATCTATGAAAGCAGCAACCAGCACACCAGTTCATTTGGTTTCCTAGTGATGAGGTCTGTGCTACAGCCTGGGCAGTAAAGTTTGGGAATGTAACTGGCTTCCCCTAGGTGCAGGACTGTACATTGGCTGTACACACGTAACACTCAGAGGGCAATATCACAACATAAAAGGACTCCATTCAATCAATTTCAGATTACATGATCACTATTATCATTCCTTGGAGGTATATGCCCACTACCATAGCAGCTAGCACAACTTGTATGCTACAGAGCACCTGTGCTTACTGGTGCTTTTGAAGGTCCAGATGCTTTACAAGGCTGTCTGATGGGGGACAAAGTTACCACTTTTACCATGGTCCATGACATCATCATACAATCCCTTCACTGACACAGAGCGCAGATAGAATGCTCTGACCAGGGCCATGGTGGAGCAGACAGTAAGACTGCTGCAAATGTGATTGTATATCCTGGACTGGTGTGGGGAGTCCCGCAAGGAATTCCAGACTGAATGCACCACATCAGTCTGGTGTGCTGTGCTATTCACAATTAGAGCAGACATGGAGACATCAGGGTGGAAAAAGCTGATGACAGAAGTCAGCTGCATCAGGGGCTACAAGGCAGACAGAACCTCACTGAGTCCCACTTCCAATAGATGAGTGCTTGGTGAAGCAGACAATTGGAAAGTGAAAAATATTTATTGGTCATGATTATAAAATCTGCTTTGCATTGTTGGGACAAACATCAGCCTCTGTTAGTTTTGTTCATGTTTCCATTTGCTTTCTGTAAATAAATGCTTCTGTTTGCAGTTAGTTGATTGCTTGCCTGTATGTGATGTGCCCTTCCTGGATAACATCAAGCTGTGGGTCTACAGTGGGCACTGGTGACAGGACAGTGCTAATTTTGAGAGGATAATCAGATAACTTGCAGCTACAGTCAGATAAACCGTGTGCCCGGTAGTTGAACACTAAGGAGGGTGAGGGAATGGGGTTGTATGTATGTGCAACTGTTACTAATATGTAATGTCAGCAGTGTGGCTTTGTGACTGCTGTACCTTGCTGCTGATGGGCAGTACTGGATTGCCAATGCTATTTGGATGCACAGTGACCTTTCAAAGACGTTCCATGTACATGAAATGCCAGACCAAAGGGGTAGCCATGGGAATCCCTATTGACCCCAGCTATGCCTGTCTCTTTGTCGGTTATGTAGAACAGTCCATCATATGAAGTTATGCCGGCATCACTCCCCACCTCTTCCTCCGCTACATCGATGACTGCATCGGCGCCACATCGTGCTCCCATGAGGAGGTTCAGCAATTCATCAACTACACCAACACATTCCACCCCGACCTTAAATTCACCTGAACCATCTCTGATACCTCCCTCCCCTTCCTGGACATCTCCATCTCCATTAATGACAACCGACTTGACACTGACATTTTTTTACAGACCCACCGACACCCACAGCTTCCTGGATTACACCTCTGCCCACTCTACCTCCTACAAAAATGCCATCCCGTATTCCCAAATCCTCCGCCTCCACCGTATCTGCTCCCAGGAGGACCAGTTCCACTACAGAACACAACAGATGGCCTCCTTCTTTAGAGACCGCAATTTCCCTTCCCACATGGTTAAAGATGCCCTCCAACACATCTCATCCACATCCGGCACCTCCGCCCTCAAACTCCACCCCTCCAACTGTAACAAAGACAGAACCCCCCTGGTGCTCACCTTCCACCTTACCTACCTTCGCATAAACTGCATCATCCGCCAACATTTCCGCCACCTCCAAACAGACCCCACCATCAGAGATATATTTCCCTCCCCACCCCTTCCCACTTTCCACAAAGACCGTTCCTTGCGTGACCATCTGGTCAGGTCCACGCCCCACAACAACCCACCCTCCCTTCCTGGCACCCTCCCCTGCCACTGCAGGAATTGCAAAACCTGCGCCCACACCTCCTCCCTCACCTCCATCCAAGGCCCCAAAGGAACCTTCCACATCCATCAAAGTTTTACCTGCACATCCACCAATATCATTTATTGTATCCATTGCTCCTCTACATTGGGGAGTCTGGACACCTCCTAGCAGAGCGCTTTAGGGAACATCTCCAGGACACCTGCACCATTCAACCCCACCCCCCTGTGGCCCAACATTTCAACTCCCACTCCCACCCTGCCGAGGACATGCAGGTCCTGGGCCTCCTCCACCGCCGCTCCCTCACCACCCAACGCCTGGAGGAAGAACACCTCATCTTCCCCCTCAGAACACTTCAACCCCAGGGCATCAATGTGGACTTCACCAGTTTCCTCCTTTCCCCTCCGCCCACCTTACCCCAATTCCAAACTTCCAGCTCAGCACCGTCCCTATGACTTGTGTCACCTGCCTATCTTCCTTTCCACCTATCCACTCCACCCTCCTCTCTGACCAATCACTTTCACCCCACCCCCATTCACCCATTGTACTCTTTGCTACCTTCCCGCCTCCTCTCTGACCTATCACCTCAATCCCCAACCCCATTCACCTATTGTACTCTATGCTACTTTCTCCCCACCCCCACCCCCCTCTCATTTATCTCTCCACCCTGCAGGCACTCTGCCTCTATTCCTGATGAAAGGCTTTTGCCCGAAACGTCGATTTTCCTGATCCTTGGATGCTGCCTGACCTGCTGTGCTTTTCCAGCACCACTCTAATCCATACTTTTCGTGGATATCCATTGAGTGGCAAATGTTCAGAATGGCAAATGTTAAGGAAGTGCTGGAGTTGGAAATGAGAGATGCCATAGTGGCAGGATAAACAACGAATGTGGCGTATTTGTAAGGTATGACAAGAGAACTCATTAGGTCTTGTTGTGTAAAAACATGGCAAAAACCTGGATGCAGCATAAAACATAAAATTCAGCTCTGTGATTCTATCCTAATCCACATTCGGTCACTTTGGGCTTTATCGAGTATACAGTCAATAAATCTCATTGCTCTATGTGTGACTTTGCTATGAATACTGACTTCCACATATCTACATCAAAGTGTCAAACTTTTAAAATAATTCATTGGTTGTGAAGCTTTCTGGTATGACCTCAGCTGTACATAGGTACAAGTTTCTTCCTTTAAAGGTGAGAATCAGTGAACAGTTGCTGATGCCAAGGACAGTGTTAACCAACATGGAGTGACTTAATCAGCATCATAAACGAAGGAGCCATTAAGGTATTCCAGGTAGTTAGTTTATATTCCTCCTAGTTTATATATGTACCTCAGTACTTATTTAGTTTGGAACACAGATTAACATCATGAGTTACAACTGCTATAAGTAATCCATATCTCCATCAGCCAACTAGACTTTACTCTTGAAAGACCCAGGTAAAGCTTTGTAAAACTTGTGAAGTAAGTCCAATTGACATTAGCTTACATTATTCTAATTTACTGGTCACATATCAGCTGTGTATTAAAAGTGTAATGTGTAAAATTGTCATAAGGCATGACATTGCTGCAAAACGTTTACATATGTACAGAATTCTAAATTCATTAACACCTGGAAAATTTCAAAAATTAAATTGCAGATGCAGCATTTGGAATTATATGTCTTGCTTCATGCCAAAAACAATGTTGTAGGGTTTGACACACACAATGCATCAGCTACCAGTATTTGGACAGAAGTATAACTCTGCCTTGTGAAATACCACAATGTCATTTGGAAGTTTCCATCAACTGTTTGGAAGTGGCAAGGAAACTGAGTACTGTCATTATCTGGATCAGCTTATGAAGGTGAGAGCTGACTAATACTTGGTCTACCCTTAATCCAACTTTCTGTTCAGCAGATGGTAAAAGATGATAGGAATCTTCCTGGCCATCCTCAGAATTTGTGCACACTGCTGTTCCATTTGGATCTTATTCTGCCCTCTGTCTCCAATGGCTCTGCAGTCCAACATTTATGGCAGCTGTGTTGCTTATTAGCAGGCTTTTCCCATTCTGAAAAAAAAATCATTCAAATCAAACAATCTTTCAATGAGCAACAGTGGAGAACTTATTTCACAAATAGAAAATACAGATATTGTTAAGAGCTTTATTGATAATAATTAATTAGTTAATTTTTTTGCATGCGGCCATTATGCTAAAAATTATATAAGGTGCAAACTCAGAATAACACTAAAATTATCAACTAATGCTATTGCGGATACTTCTAAATTTGGCTACTCCTTTTAATGATACCTACATGACATATCATCAGGAAAGAAAAAGACATTTTTAAAGGATGCATAGATCATAACCTGTATAAGGTAAATATTACCTGCAAGGGTTAACTTGCATCACAAGATATATTTTGCCAATTGGGATACAACAGATTGTTGCTGGGAGGAGCTAACCAGTTACCAATTCAGTCGTTGATCTAAGTTCCATGGAGCTGAACAGTAATATGTACTTATTCTTAAGTCTAGCATGAGGTTTACAGAAGACTATCATTTAACTCAGACACAATCTAACCATCTATTAAGCATTATGAAACAACCCTACCCTGGTCAACAAGGCTGAGCTTTCTCTTCCACTGAAATTCTTGAGTGAGCATCCTTCTACACTTGATGTAACATAGACTAACTTGCCCTAACTTAAACTAACATCATGAAGAAAGATTGGCGGCAATGTACCTGCCCAAGATAGTCGTGGTGAAAGATCAAATATGTGTCATGAAACATTTAGCTATTGTAATGTATTTGTTTCACTTTGTCGTGATTGTAACAAGCAGAGCCAGGTGAATCTAATAGAATATGAGTTCCCTGATTGGACCAGATTAACAACCCCATCAGGGAGCCCTGGCTGACAGATATAAACAGAGGTGTCTGTGTCTCACCACCTGCACACACACAACATCGGTGCTGTGGAAAAAATAAGTACTACCGCAGTTAGGCGGTAGTGTGGGGGTTAATAAAAAAAACAAAAAAAAAACAGAGGTGTCAGAGATTCTGGTCACTCTGAGAATTGGCTCTGAGGAAGCTGGATCAGTCTGAAGGGAAACAAAAGAACAGAATATTACCTAAATGGAGAAAACTGCATAAAGCTGAAACACAAAGGAACTTGGGGATACTTGTGCCCGAAACACAGAAAGCTGGCACACAGATGCAGCAGGTAATCAGGAAGGCTAATAGAATGGTGGCACTTATTTCAAGGGGATTATAGAATCATAGAGTCATACAGCATGGAAACAGTCCCTTCGATCCAACAAGTCCATGCTGACAGTAATCCCAAACTAAACTAGTCTCACCTGTCTGTGCCTGGCCGCTATCCCTCCAAACATTTCTTATTCATGTACTTCCTAAATGTCTTTTAAACATTCTAACTGTACCCACATCCATTCACTTCCTCTGGACATTCATTCCACACACGATTCACCTTCCAAGTAAAAAAAAAATTGTCCCTCATGTCTTTTATAAATCTTTCTCTTCCCACCTTAAAAATATGCCCCCTAGTTGAAAATCCCCCACCTTAGGGAAAATACACTGTATCAAAAACCTTCATGATTTTATAAATCTCTATAAGTTCACCCCTCAACCTCCTGCACAATATGATGAATAACTGTGGCCTCGTCCCTGGACTGTGTGTGGAATATGTCTGGATCTGGCAGTATTAGGACAACCACAACCTACAGTAGTCCTCTTGATCAGACTGAGTGCTATACCCCACTATGTTTCAGACATGGTCATTTGGATGAATAAATATATAGTGTATTTGCTGTGCAAGCAAATGGTACATGTTGTAATTGTTAGATAGACATCGTAGTGCGCCATTCATAAAGATGTTACCCTTCAATCCCCTAACACCAGACAGATCCTTACTGACAAGCAGCAAAAGAGCTGGGCTGATAAGACCATAAGCATTTACGCTGTCAAGCCCCTTAAGAAGTCCTATGTGTTTCAATGAGATCACTTCTCATTCTTCCAAACACCAATAGTAGAGTTGAGATGGTGGTACTGGAAAAGGACAGCAGGTCAGGCAGCATCCGAGGAGCAGGAGAATCTATGTTTCGGGCATAAGCCCTTCAACAGGAATAATAGAGTCCCATACTATGCTCATAAAAAATCTTCCCTTAAATAAAAGGACCAAAACCATTTATATTACTCCAGATGCGGTCTTACTAGTACTGATTATCTACCACCCCTGCATGGTAACCTGTGGCTCTGGCTGAAACGTCAACACACAAATTGACTTGGCTTGGCAAGACAAAATGTGGCAAGACATGCAAGTAGGTGCCAACTGAGTGAGCACTAAGAGAGTAAGTGAGCAGCTTTAACATGCAGCCTGGTCCACTCTGCAATCTGGGTGCCTGACCATGATTGGACAGTGTCCCTGCTGTGATAGTTTCATGATTGTTGTCAGTGTGCCTTGCAGTGCAGGCTTGTGCTTCTTACGCATCCTGCAAATGAATCATAGAGTTGCTGTGATGATTGCAAGGGTTCGGAGTCACATGTCGATTGGAGTCACATGTGGCTGGTGCCCAGGGATCACGCCAGGAAATGATGTTTAGTGCTGAGCATCATGGAGGGTCCTCACAACCAACAGTGAACAAAAGCCAACAGCTTCCTGATCTAGCTTCCAGAGAATCAGCTGATTTGGTATGTTTGGAAAGAATGCTGAATATTAATGATGTGTTACACAAGCTATAATCCAATTTAACTGGTTTAGTGAGAAATGTGCCTTGCGCTTGGGAAATACATAAAAGATGTTGTGAGTTGTCCTGACACTGAGACAGGCTTAAATTGGACCTCTCGAGCAATTTGCCACAAATCTTGTCATAACGCACATTTCTCATTGCCCTTATACGATTTCATCCTTTAACTGTATTTTAGCACACACACCATGTAATAACAGCATTTTTTAAAAATTGTCATTTCTGAACAATCAATTTAATTATCCCTTTGACCATGCTGAAGATATCATAGCGCCATGTTCTGGTGGTTTACCAACTTTTAATTTTCCATAAATACGAAAAGGGCTCATGACAATCTCTTACATCTTTACACCTTTCCCATGACAATACTAACTACAAAATGAATTCAAAGTGGATTGTTCTGGACCTGCAGATCTGTAGAGCAGTCTGTTTTCAACGTGCAATATCCCTGAGTTTGGTAGAAACTGAGCGATACTTCTGTTATATGCTAGCTCCCAGGAAAGGCAAGGGTAGGATTCAATACCACAACCTGAAAGGGAGAAGGTGCAGTCGTTCCTAGAGAGCCAGCTCACCTCTCAGCATTGTGAATAATAAAAGTGGCAGCAGAAGCCAGATAGGTATTTTGTCTTTACACAAACTGAAACATCAAGAATTGTATTCTGATGTATAATGGAAAACGAAGCAGATTCTGACTATGCACAAACAGACATACTATTTGTTGCCTTTCTGTTTAATGCACTTTTATGCAAAATATATCAATGGATCATGATATCAAATGGTATTTATACAACTAGAACTCTGTAAGACATAGCTAGAAAGTCACATGCATTTTTAAAAGATGTACAATTCCTTCTATTGTTCTGCATAGACCATTGCTTGCTAAATAACGTTTATTTTTTGTAGAATTATCACAGACAAATATAAATTGAAGGTAAAAGGATGTTTGGGACTATGTTTTCCATTCAGATGTTGTACAACTGCATATGGTTGCATCAACTTCAAATCTTCATAATTTATGGGTCCGTGCTTATATCTAAGGGAAAAAGCTAAACGTCTATTCAATTAGATTCTGAGGAATAATCTTGCTGACAATAATTTGAATAAATGCTAATATCTCCCCTAAAGTTAAGCTTTGTAAAGATTGAGAGAAGTAGGCAGGCTGCCATTCACTTTAACCCATTTCACACAGTTGCACAAAAGTAAAACTATTCTTGTAAATTTTTTCTATGCCCCTTCATTGTGATGAGTGTCCATGTATTTGTCTTGTCTCCATATATCGTTCGATTGACCCCCTGCATTGAAAGTCATTGAAGCTTGTGGTTCCATTGAAAATCACATAGATGGCAAAATACATTATCTATTCTTCTTCACCAGATCTGGGCCCAAAGACAGATCTGACATATCGGGTAGAATGACTTCCACAATGGGTCATGCAAGGAGGAGGTTTTGAATCCACCCCACAAGATTAGACATAAAACCTCATGATGTTGGCACCAAATTGGTCCACATTATTTCATCCAGCCACCTGGGCCTACCAGTACACCCAAAGAATTTGAGTTCCTCTGGTAAAATTCACTTTTCAATGCATTTGTGGTTCTGAGCTATGGATAACAATGGTAAGGCTTGAAATTTATTTCTATCAAATAGCTGACCTAGGATATTTTTTGTATTCTTGACATCTGCCATTGATTTAAGTCGAAAAGGTTTACAAGTTGATACTCAACCTGTTTAGCTATGTTACATAGGCACTTTCCTTGGCCATCTAATTCTATGAGTTTCTGGCTCATAAGCAGCTACATTAGCAATACCTTAGTTCACCAGACCTACAATGACACTAATATCAGTTGAAAGGACAGCAGAACTGTGTGTCTCACTTACTGAAAATTATTTCATGTGGCATGAACGTCGAAATCAAATACTGAATAAAAACAATAAAGGTAGGTCTATATGGGGCCATCCTTTGATGTTGCTTCCATCAGAATTATAAATGTACAGTTGCCTCTGCGTGGCTGATAATGAATTGCTTGCCCCAGTATACTAGCTATGAAATTCAGTGCATCCACTGTAGTCAACCAGTGCAAAGCTTCTTATGCTCAAAGGAATTAGATGCATTAAGGAGCATTTCTTGTTATTTTGAACCAAACTATTCAGATAATGTATGACGTACCTCAGGGGAAAAAGGGACTTAAAGCCGACCCTTCTAGTCCAGAGCCGTGAACATTACCACTGCTCCACAAAAACTTACAAGGGAAACATTTATATAACATGATTGGAGTTCATGTCTGATGCGAGTCCAAAAAAGATAATTTTGCTTGGACAGCCCTAACTGTTTAAAGGAACATGATGCTGTGCTCTCTTCTGCCCTTTGACTTCAAAAGACCATGACAGATATGGGGATGCTATAGCTGATAAGGTACCTTATCAGAGGGTATCTGATAAAGTGTCATACTCAAAAGATGAATACATAAGGTAAAATCACATGGGCGTAGGAGTAATTTATTAGCTGAGATTAACAAACCAAAACAAAACTGAGATTTGGGATAAATGGGTCTTTTTCTGGTTAGCAGGATATAACTAGTGGTATGCCATAGGTTTTGGTCCTCAACTGTTTACAATTTATATTAATTACTCAGATTCAGGGAGAGAGAATGTTATTGCCAAATTGGAAATGATAATAAAATGGGTGGGAAAGTAAGTTGCAGTGAAGAAATAGGATATCTATAAATGGAGAGAAATATTAAAGTGCTTCAGTGCACTGGGGTTTGGTGTCCTCGTGCAGGAATTGCAAAATCCCAGTATGTAGAAATATCAGGTAATAAGAATGGCAAATGGAATTTTAACACTTATTGCCAAAGAAACAGCATATCAAACTAGGGAAGTGTTGCTGTAACTGTACAGTAGATTACTTAGACCACATGTGGAGTATTGCATTCATTTTTGGTACCTGTACCTGAGGAGGGATGTGGTTACATTGGAGGTAGTTCAGAGGAGATTCACTAGTTTGATTCCAGCAGTGAGGAGTTTGTCTCATGAAGAGAAATTGAACAAATTAGGCCTATACTTTCTGGAGTTGAGAAGAATGGGAGGAGATTTAATTGTGGTAAGTAAGATGATAAAAGGAACTGGCAAAGTTGAGGCCAAGATGAGATCAGCCATGATCTTATCAGATTTTGGGATAGACTCAAGGGGCTGAATTGCCAAGTGCTGCTCCTAGTTCTTATGGTCTTATGTCCAGTTCAAAATTAAAAAGCAGCCAAAGTTCCACAAACAGCCTTCAATAGTTACAATTGTCAGTATTTGAGTTTCTGGCCATGGCTTTCTTATGTTCTCAGCACCAGAACAATGAATTAAATTTAGGTGAATTTAAGTGAGTTGTCTTCACATTACAGACAGAATCTAGCTCATTCATGTATGGATACAAGCACTGCAGGAGGACTGCTCCCTGAAGCAGTGTGCAATGCCTGTACTATTTATTCTTGTGAATATAAATAGTATTGACTTGTTCATTGAAACTCTGGCACAGAAAGATGCCTTGTATTAAAAAAGATGGCTAGGTCTTCTTTCTAACTATACTCTACTCTTCCTCTAGTAATTATGCTACATTTAAAATATCACCTCAAGCCAAAGTTGCTGGAAAAGCTCAGCAGGTCTGGTAGCAGAGGAAGGGTCATTGGACCTGAAATGTTTACCCTGATTTCTCTGCACAGATGCTGCCAGACATGCTGAACTTCTCCAGCAACTCCTATTTTTGTTTCTGATTTACAGCAACGGCAGTTCTTTCAGTTTTTATATAATAATTCTGATGACTCCTTGCATGAAATCACTTGTTGGTTTCTTATTGCATTTTTGGTTACTTCCAGAAGTAATCTTCATTATCCCTTCTCCTCAATCTATTGATTCCTATTACGCCTTTATCTTTCACTTCCAGGTACTAATTCAAAAAAGTGCCTGCAAGAGGTAAACGTCTGATGGCTAGCACAGCTGCAGGAATCCCAGTGCTGGTTTATGACTTTGGTTACAAAATTATTTTGTAGCCTTGTTATGCAGTCAAAGGGTAAGAAGGAACAGCAAGAAAATGAACTGGACCAGTGGTATAAATACTGTGTCCACGAGAGCAACTCAGAGATTGGGAATTCCACTAAAAGTAACATACCTTCTGACTCCTCAAATTCTGGTCCTCAGTTACAAAGCACAAGTCAGGAGTGTGATGGAATACTCTCCATTGGCCTTGATGACTGTAGCTCCAGATTCTCGATTACAGTGTGCTGCAAAAGCACAGCAGTTCAGGCAGCATCCGAGGAGCAGGAAAATCGACGTTTTGGGCAACAGCCCTTCATCAGGCCTTTCCTGGTGAAGGGCTTTTGCCCGAAACGTCGATTTTCCTGCTCCATGGATGCTGCCTGAACTGCTGTGCTTTTTCACTACCACTCTAATCTAGAATCTGGTTTTCAGCATCTGCAGTCCTTGTTTTTACCGACCTGACTGTAACTCCAACCACACCATCTAGGAAACATCAGTTCACTTGATTGATAGCCTGTCCACCAACCTCAGCATTGACTCCCTCCACCATCAATGCACATTAACAGCAGTGTGTACCATCTGCAAGGTACACTGCAGTGACTCACCATGGCTCCTTCAAATGCACCTTCCATATCGGCAAATTCTACCATCTCGAAGGAAAATGGCAGGAGATACATGGGCAGTGAAGTTGTAATTAGAATTAACTTTATTATCATATGTACTCAAGTGAATACAGTGAAAAATTTACAAGTCATCACTGATGGTATCATCTTAGTACAAAGCAGCCTAGATACAGATTCCTAAGTGCAAAATCTTAAAACAAAATTTGCTTTTGAGAAATAAAGAAATAAAAGTTCAAAATAACAGTCCTTCCAACCCAGTCCATGCACCTAGCCTTTAGTCCATGTCAGGTGTGGGCTCCAGACTGTGACAGGCTTCAACTTGAGTCTCTCAATGTTGGGAGACCATTCTGGGCCTGGAGACAGCCATGCGGGGCAAGGAGACAGACATGCCAGGCTGAGAGACTGTCATGCCAGGCTGAGAGACCACCATGCCAGGGTGAGAGACCACCATGCCAGGCTGAGAGACTGTCACACTGGTCCATGAGGCCACCACACTGGGCCAGGAGAGGGCCATGCGGGGCCAGGGTACCACCATGCCAGGCCAAGAGACCACCACAACTGGGCCAGGAGACAGCCATGCTGAGCCAGAAGACAGCTACGCTAGGCTGAGAGATTGCTACGCTGGGTCTAAGTTAAGGCCAAGATTCCAAGTCCGCCATGAGGCTGGGAAAACAAGTCCGTGCTGAGTCCGGGAATCCAAGTCTATGCTGAGGCTGGAAGTTCAGGCCACCCTCAAGAAAAAAAAGGGAAACAAAACACAAAAGAGAGAAAAAAAGGAAAAAGAGAAAAGAAATGGATGGAGCAGACAAGCTCCAGCCGAGGAGTACTACTCTGCCACCATCTTGAATCGGGAACATTACTAACGGCAAGTTACTAATCAATCCTCAGACTATTCTGACTTGGAACTATATCACTCGTCCTTCTCTGTCTCAGTCAAAGCCCTGGAATTCTGTTCCCTACAGCACTATCGGTAACCCGACATGCCAAAGACTACAGTGATTAAAGAAGTCAGCTCACCACCAATCTCTCAGTGGAATTTAGGATTGGGCAATATGTTTTGCCCTAACCAGTGACACCCATTTCTGTGAACAAACAAATAAAATAAAAGATCTAATATAAAGAATGTTACCGGAATTGGAGAGTTTGAGTTAAAAGGAGAGACTTGATAAGCTGGGACGTTTTTCACTGGAACACAGGAGGTTGAGGGATGACCTTATAGAGGTTTATGAAATCGTGAGGGACATAGATAAGGTGATTAGCAAAGGTCTTTTCCCTCGGGTGGGAGAATTTAAAATTAGAGGACATAATTTTAAGTTGAGAGGAGAAAGATACAAAGGGACCTGAGGAACAACATTTTCATGCTGAGGGTGGTACATATGTGGAATGAATGACTAGAGGAAGTGGGAGATGCAGGTACAGTTACAACATTTAAGAGATATTTGTGCAAGTACATGAATAGGAAAGGTTCAGAAGGATATGTGCCAAGAGCAGGCAAATGGGACTACCTTAGTTTGGGGAACTTGGTTGGTATGGACAAGTTGGATTGAAGGGCTTGTTTCCATGCTGTATGATTCTTTGATTCTATGACGTTATGAGTAGAGAGTAATCAAAGGACGAAGCAATGTGTATAATAGACATTGAATTCTTAACAGGAACAATGGAGTCATAGACCTCATTCCAACTGTGAGTTGACATACAATAATTTTTCGAGTACTGTCACATGAAATTTATACCTCTTTGTAGGATATGTGGAACAGTCCATCTTCTGCAGCTACACTGGCACCACCCCCCACCTTTTGCTCCGCTACATCGATGACTGTATCGGCGCTGCCTCGTGCTCCCACGAGGAGGTTGAACAGTTCATCCACTTTACCAACACCTTCCACCCCGACCTCAAATTCACCTGGACCGTCTCAGACTCCTCCCTCCCCTTCCTAGACCTTTCCATTTCCATCTCGGGCGACCGAGTCAACATGGACATTTACTATAAACCGACCGACTCCCATAGCTACCTAGACTATACCTCCTCCCATTCTGCCCCCTGTAAAACGCCATCCCATATTCCCAATTCCTTCGTCTCCACCGCATCTGCTCCCAGGAGGACCAGTTCCAGTACTGTACAACCCAGATGGCCTCCTTCTTCAAAGACCGCAATTTCCCCCCAGACGTGATCGAGGATGCCCTCCACCGCATCTCCTCCACTTCCCGCTCCTCCGCCCTTGAGCCCCGCCCCTCCAACCGCCACCAGGACAGAACCCCACTGGTCCTCACCTACCACCCCACCAATCTCCATGTACAGCGCATCACCCGCCGTCACTTCCGCCACCTCCAAACAGACCCCAGCACCAACGATATATTTCCCTCCCCTCCCCTATCAGCTGTCCGTAGAGACCACTCCCTCCGCGACTCCCTCGTCAGGTCCACACCCCCCACCAAC
>NC_057711.1:46139517-46250486 GCF_004010195.1 Chiloscyllium plagiosum
CCCCACTCCGGCCTATCACCCTCACCTTGACCTCCTTCCACCTATCACATTTCCAACGCCCCTCCCCCAAGTCCCTCCTCCCTACCTTTTATCTTAGCCTGCTGGACACACTTTCCTCATTCCTGAAGAAGGGCTCATGCCCGAAACATCGATTCTCCTGCTCCTTGGATGCTGCCTGACCTGCTGCGCTTTTCAGCAACACATTTTCAGCTATACAAATTGTGTGCATTGGTGAGGGATATAAATGTTGCTAAGACAATTCTGCATAAGACCATAAGACATAGGAGCAGAAGTAGACCATTTAGCCTTTATGTACACTCTGCCATTCAATGAGATCACGACTAACTAATAATCCTCAATTCCAGCTTTGCGTCTTTTCCCCATAACTTTTGATTCTCTTCCTGTTTAAAGTCTGAATGTAGCTGGCTCATTGACAGAAGACATTTTTAAAAACTTGTTGCGAAAATGGCAATTGTGCTGCCTCCTAATTTGTTGCCTGTGAGCCTAGCATCCAACTAAGGTTGGCAGGCAGGAGGCTGAAACATACAGCCCAGCAGACAGCCTGTTGTTCTGAAGCCTCATGGCATATTGGGAGAGATGGGTGTTGCTGAGGCATATAGGAGCTGCCGAGAGTTTGGTTGTAAGTAAAGAAAAGATTCATTGAGCTGATACTTTTCCTGCTTTTGAGCCCTTTACTGGGCCATTGAGCCTGATGCCACCAATCACCAATGAAAGGCTGCCTCTGTTTAATAGGCAGCCTCCCCAGGTAGCAGGTATTTGTACCATTTTTGGAAAATAGCTTCTACTTGGCCTTTTAATTGTCGGCTGCCCACTTCCTTGGAGTGGTCAGCCATTCTGAATTCAGTCCTGCCTCTGTTAAACTGTGTTGGCAGATGCCTACATACAGCGGTCGACCTAATGCATTTCTTTTCAATTTTGCCAGGAACTCTATCTCCCAGAGGCCAGCAATAACCTGACCTAGGTGTCCGGTTAACAAAAGCCTTCCTGCCAAGTCAGTATGGTTAATACTGAAAATGTGTTGCTGGAAAAGCGCAGCAGGTCAGACAGCATCCAAGGAGCAGGAGAATCGATGTTTCGGGCATGAGCCCTTCTTCATGATTCAAGTGAAACAATTTACTGAGCATTGTTGGACTGAATAAGAATATGTAGCTGTGGTACTGTGTATTACTTAATGCTATCTAACTTCCTTCTGGCAGAATAACAAAACCTGAACATGGTTCCAAACAGTAGAGTTAACAATGTTTTAAAGAACTTGCATTAAATATTTATTCCCATCAGCATGCAGAAAATTTCTTAAAGTAACATGAGTGTGGATTATGCTTTGTGTAGTATTTATGTCAGAATGTCTTTGTCACCTGATACACTCAGACAGTTTAACCTGTATGATATTGGATATCAACAATATACAATAGCACACTGTTTTCAGGTCAAACAATATGAGTGGTGAGTAGCTCATTCAATTTTTTAAGTTAAGACAAAATTTATCACGGATACAAATGCAAAACTTTTAATAATTTTCAGGTCATTGCATAGTTATAATCTTACAGGGAATTTTTTTTGACATTGCCAGCACAATGCAGCTAGTTATTGTATAAGGTAATGCTTCTGAAGGGTAAATCCACTTACTCCATCCACTCCATTAAAGTTTTACTCAGACTGTGAGTGAAGACAAGGAGTTCTACTCTAACCTTGGAGTGAGCAGATGTATTTGTACCAGCTCCCTAAGGTTTTAATAAATATACCTCTGAACTTCTCCCTGTCATTAATGTATTCACAAGAACATTAGAACATAAGTAATAGGAGCAGAAGTCGGTCATTTAGTTCCTCAATCAACATGATCATCATTGATCTGCTGGAGGGCTCAACTCTTTTTTCAAGCCCGCTCAGCACTTTGACCTTAAAGGAGTGGTCAGTGAGTCAGCATTGCTGTGAAATGGACAGGGAAGAGTGTGCAGCAAGTCAGCATGACTGAATCAGAGTGGGAGGAATGTACAGCGAGACAGCATTGCTCTGAGGCAGAGAGAATGAGAGAGAAGGAGGAGGAGCTTATACTTCTGAAACAGCATGAGGACGTCTGGGGACAGCAGCTTCCTAACGAAGTGCATGAGAGAAGGGACAGCAGTTTCATAAAGGGCAGGGGAGAGAGAGAGAGAGAGAGAGAGAGCAGTCGTGAGCTTCTCAAGCAATGTGGGAAAGCAGGTCAACAGTTTCATCAAGGGAAGAGCAAACTGCATGAGAACGGCAGTGATACTGGGAGGTAAAAGCTGATGACAGAGAGCACCTTCAACTTGCTTCTTCTTGTAAGAGTCTAACCATGTACATTTGTGAAACAGGAGTTACTAGGTGAAAACCCAATTATCTTTCATTCTGGCCGCAGTGAAATGTGAAAACCTGAGCTGGTGCATGGTCTGCCTGAGTTCTGTGATGGTGTACTGGGAAAACTGCTCAGTTCTTTGAAGAAGTCAGCAGCAGCAGCAACCTTCTCTGATTCCTGATGCATGTGAGAACCTTATCTGAGGTTTCTGTCATGGCAAGTTCAGAATATATTGCAAGTGATCATTATAAAAATGGCAATATTTCACTTGCCGCTGAAACCAAATCAACATTCTGAAATTAAATACGTTCTGTACTGTAATTGTTATATTTCAGCAAGAAATTGCATTAAATTGATTTTTTTTAACTAATGCTGAACTTCCGAAAGAAAGCAGATCTTTGTCATACTAAACACAATAAATGAGGTAGATCGTCAGGTTATAAGGAGATCTAATGGTAATCTAATAATCCTGACTACAGATATTCCCTAATAAGAACATACAATGTTGAAAATATTCAGCAGATCTATCAGCATCTGTGGCAAGAGAAGCAGAGTCAATGTTTCAAATCTGTGTCCTTGCTTCAGAACTTGTGGGGAGTTCTGTGGATTCAGTATACCGAACTGAAAATGAGTGTGGAATCTTATAGGGATGTGAATGATATGGGCTTTGGTGAGAAATGTGGCAGAATTGCAAGTAAAGTTTAATGAGGCATTTCTCATTTCATCATTGAATTAGATTTGACAGTGAGGTGAGATTCTTGCTAGATAGTGGTGAGTTGCCCAATTAAAGGGAGCAACGTTGGAAGGTAATAACGTTGTTTGTGAGCAACGTTATTACCTTCAGATCACAGCTCATTAATAGGCAGCTTTTTATACTGTGGGCAAACTGGATGTCCAGAGTTCTCGATATAGAAGTTGGAGCAGTTACCTGGCAACATCAAGTCGTTGCTTGCTCCAAAGGATCTCAATGTTGGAACCACGAATCAAAGAGTCTTTACAAATACATTAAGGACAAAAGGGCAACTATGGAGAGAATAGGGCCCCTCAAAGATCAGCAAGATGGCCTTTATGTGGAGCTGCAGAAAATGGGGGAGATACTAAATGAGTATTTTGCATCAATATTTACTGTGGAAGATATCGACTGTAGGGAAATAGATGGTGAAATCTTGCAAAATGTCCTTATTACAGAGAAGGAAGTGCTGGATGTCTTTAAACAGGTAAAGGTAGATAAATCCCCAGGACCTGATCAGGTGTACCAGAGAACTCTGTGGGAAGCTAGAGAAGTGATTGCTGGGCCTCTTGCTGAGATATTTGTATCATCGATAGTCACAGGTGAGATGCTGGAAGACTGGAGGTTGGCTAACGTGGTGTCACTGTTTAAGAAGGGTGGTAAAGACAAGCCAGGGAATTATAGAGCAATGAGCCTGATGTCGGTGGTGGGCAAGATGTTGGAAGGAATCTTCTGGGACAGGATGTACATCTATTTGGAAAGGCAAGGACTGATTAGGGATAGTCAACAGGGCTTTGAGCGTGGGAAATCATGTCTCACTAACTTGATTGAGTTTTTTGAGGAAGTAAAAAGAGGACTGATGAGGGCAGAGAGGTAGATGTGATCTATATGGACTTCAGTAAGGCGTTCGACAAGGTTCCCCATGGGAGACTGAATAGCAAGGTTAGATCTCATGGAAAATAGGGAGGACTAGCCATTTGGATACAGAACTGGCTGAAAGGTAGAAGACAGAGGGAGGTGATGGAGAGTTGTTTTTCAGACTGGAGGACTGTGACCAGTGGAGTGCCACAAGGATCGGTGCTGAGTCCTCTACTTTTTGTCATTTACATAAATGATTTGGATGCGAGCATAAGAGGTACAGTTAGTAAGTTTGCAGATGACACCAAAATTGGATGTATTGGACAGAGAAGAGGGTTTCTCAGATTATAACAGGATCTTGATCAGATGGGCCAATGGGCTGAGAAGTGGCAGATGGAGTTTAATTCAGATAAATGCAAGGTGCTGCATTTTGGAAAAGCAAATCTTAGCAGGACTTATACACTTAATTGTAAGGTCCTAGGGAGTGTAACTGAACAAAGAGATCTTGGAGTGCAGGTTCTTAGCTCCTTGAAACTGGAGTCTCAGGTTGATAGGATAGTGAAGAAGGCGTTAGATATGCTTTCCTTTATTTGTAAGAGTA
This sequence comes from Chiloscyllium plagiosum, assembly GCF_004010195.1. Classification (NCBI taxonomy): domain Eukaryota; kingdom Metazoa; phylum Chordata; class Chondrichthyes; order Orectolobiformes; family Hemiscylliidae; genus Chiloscyllium; species Chiloscyllium plagiosum. The sequence continues at coordinate 46,144,042 of NC_057711.1, forward strand.
TTGAGTACAGGAGTTGGGAGGTCATGTTGTAGCTGTACGGGACATTGGTTAGGCCACTGTTGGAATATTACATGCAATTCTGGTCTCCTTCCTATCAGAAAGATGTTGTGAAACTTGAAAGGGTTCAGAAAAGATTTACAAGGATGTTACCAGGGTTGGAGGATTTGAGCTATAAGGAGAGGCTGAAAAGGCTGGGGCTGTTTTCCCTGGAGTGTCGGAGGCTGAGGGTGACCTTATAGATGTTTATAAAATTATGAGGGGCATGGATAGGGTAGATAGGCAAAGTTTTTTCCGTGGAGTCGGGGAGTCTGAAACTAAAGGGCATAGATTTAGGGTGAGAGGGGAAAGATATAAAAGAGACCAATGGGGCAACTTTTTCACAACAGGGTGGTACGTGTATGGAATGAGCTGCCAGAGGAAGTGGTGGAGGCTGGTACAATTGCAACATTTAAGAGGCATTTGGATGGGTATATGAATAGAAAGGGTTTGGAGGGATATGGGCAGGGTGCTGGCAGGTGGGACTAGATTGGGTTGGGATATCTGGTTGGCATGGATGGGTTGGCCTGAAGGGTTGGTTCCATGCTGTATATCTCTATGACTCTATGACTCTATCTCATGCTTTTTGAGGCACCAGCCGCATAAACTCCTTAGCATATTAGCATCTGTCATGGCCAGTGTCTAAGGCCAATGAGGCACATCTGCAATCTATTTATAGTACACATTTGCACTTCAGTGCTGCACCTTTGGTTAAAATGGCACATTAGGAAGCCACCTCTAATCTGCTGATATCTGCATTTTACTGCAACACATTCAGAACATCAAAACCAGCTTAGAGGGGATGTTGGTTGCAACCTACACACCACCTTCTACCTTTCTGAGAAACCATGTTAATTCTGAATCCAATGTGTGAAATGAAACCCTGATTCAGCTGTTTTGCGTTAAGCAGCTGAAAAGATTCCTCTCAATGATTCCTGAACAAGCAACAACAAACAACTGTCATTGGTGACATGGGATAAATGTGCCAGGACATTAACCAAAAGCCACCTGGAACATTTCTTACTTATCATTGCTCTGGATACTTGTTTCATAATAAATCAATAATTTTTTTTTAATTAAAGGAGCAAGATTGATGGGTCCTTTCATTCTGAACCTAATATAAAGAAGGTATACAATTGATGTATTGGTAACTGCTAAATTATTCAAATACATGTTATGAGCAATGGAATAGTGGGACTGCAGAAAGACTACCCATTCCTTCAGGCTTGTTTTAACCGAGCTTAAAGAGAAATAAATAATTACAATTTTATATCCATTACAGAGACATGGCAACGTGGTCACATGGATTGGGAACTAAATATTGCTGGGTACATGATATGCAGGAAATGAACGAAGGTAGGAAAAGGTGAAGGTGTACCTCAGTTAATTAATGTTACATTAGAGACAGATGACTAATGCTCGAGAAATCAGGATGTCGAGGCAGTTCAGGAAGAGATGAGAAACGAAAGATGCATTCAGTTAGTATTGTATTCCTAACAGAAACCACACAGCAAAACAGAGTAAAAAGCAAGACAGCTTGGCTAATAGGCACAGCAATAATCATGGGGAATTTTAATTAACTTGTAGATGAGAAAAATCAAATGGGTAATTTAGATAAGGAATTTACAGGATGTTGTTGGCATGGTTTCTTGAACTCATACATTCTGAGCCAACCAGTTAGTAAACTATCCCAGGTCTTGTACTGTGTAACAGGAGAGGATGAATCAACAAGCCTTTAATGAAGGTGCCCTGAGGAAGCAGTGGCCAAATGTGATTCATTTTTACATTCAGTACAAAGGAGTGAAGAGTGGAGACATCTTTTTGTTCACCTCCCCACTTATATATCCTGTGCCAGGCAGTAACAAGATGTTCTTATTGTCGTCACAATGATTTCCCCATTTCTGCCATGTGTCAAGGTAAAGAACTGAGCAGAGATGAGGTACTTTCTATCAAAACAGATCATAAATTTGGAACAACGCAGGCTACATTACACATGCTTCATTCCAGTTGTGCAGAATATTTGGCAGAGAACTGGAGACAGGTTGCTTTTCTGTGTGATTTCAGAGGAAGGAACTTAAACAGGAGCATTAAATGATTGAAAAATGAAGAATGGGGGTAGGCTGGAACCTAACTAATTAAAACAAAATCCATATAATATAGGAGACAATAAAGATTTTACTTACTCAGAAGGTCACATGAGAAATAGTTATGAAGATGGTAACCCAGTTCCCCACAAACTTCTCTAACTGTAGCATGTATTGAAGAAATGCCTTTCGATGATTCTCCTGTAATTATAAGATGAAATTTTAAATTACTTTATGCTTAATGTAAAATGTATGTGAATTAAAATAAGTCAGGGTTGTGGGATCAGCTTTACATTCAGCTCCCAAACCATTTAAAATAGGATAGTGCAGGCTTCACTTTATCCCCATAACCCTTGATTCTCTTAATTATTAGAAACCTGTCTATCTCAGCCTGCAGTATACTTAACAACCCAGCCTCGACAGCTTTTTGTGGTAAAGAGCTTCACAGATTTATCATCCACTAAGAGAAAATAATTCCTCTTTACTGCTGTTTTAAATGGGTGATTCCTTACACTGAGATCATGTCCTCTGGTCCTAGAACCTTAAAAGTCTTACATATTTGGTAAGGTCTCCACTTTTTCTTCGAAACTCGAATGAATACAAGCTCAGTCTACTCATAGCAAAATCCATCTATACCTATAATCAACTAACTGAACCGTTCTGGACTGCATCTAATACCACTATGTGTTTCCTTTGATAAGGGGTCTCACAGTATTCCTGCTGTGGTGTTGTATGGTTTTATCAAAATTTCCATATTTTAATATTTCATTCCCTTTGAAATAAAGAATTTTTGTAAGATTATTATAAGTGCATCCATTACATCTGCAGCTATTTCCTAAAACTTTGAGGATGCATTCCATCATGTCCAGGCGGCTTGTTGGCCTTTAGCCCTATTAGTAATCCAACTGCTTTTTCTCCTGTGATAACTGTTCTTATTTGCTCTTCTCTTCATTTAGGTCCTTGATTATTTAATATCTTTAAAACACAATTAATGTCCTCTAGCGTGCAGACTGATGTAAAATATTTGTTCAACTTTTCTGCCATTTTCTGGCTCCCAATTATTTACTCAGTCTCATCCTCTAAGGGGCCTACATTTGCTATTGTCTCTTTCTTCCTTCTTATACATTGAAATAAGCTCTTACTGAACCATTTTGATGTTACTCATTAGTTTGCCTTCAAAGTTTATTTTCTCCTACTTTATTTTTTTGTCAGTTTTTAAAACTTTTTCAATCGTTTGATTTTCCATCAACCTTTTTCATATTTCACGTGTTTTTATTTTCACTTGATACTGGCAATCAATATCAATTCCTTAATCAGCAGTATCCAGACAGAGAAATATGACTTAGAGTGTAAATTCAGCTCAATGCTTCTTTCTGTCCATTCATTTGCATGAAAAATCATGTGCTAAGATCCATTATTTCATGTATTGCATTCCTTCAAGCACCACACTGGTTGAACTGGCCAGCATGGAATCAATTTTATTATTCGCTACTAATGTTGAACAGAATGATTTCAGTTTTCTCTCTTTCCATCCTTTCCCAAAAATAATTATTAATTTGAATTACAGTATTGTTGGTATCAGCAGTACTGCAACCCCCACACCAAATGCTTGCTCATTTTTACATATGAATGTCAGCAGACTATTTGATCCTGGGGTTTAGCACATACATCCATAGAATTTCTTCTTGGAGTGGACTAATTAGTTCAGGAATTGTATCTTGAAAGTGAACCCATGGAAAGTGACTGGCCCAGGTGGAGTCCCTAACCATGCAGTCAAACAAGCTGAAGGGAGTATTCACGGACATTTTTAACCTCTCCATACTGTGATCTGAAATCCCCATCTGCTTCAGGAAGACCACAATTTTCCCCGTCCCAAAGAAAAATCATGCGGTATGCCTCAATGACTACTGCCCAGTGGCTCTGACCTACATGATGCTAATGTTGATCTCTCTCTCTCTGCGCCTTCTCTGCAGCTGTGACACTGTATTCTGCACTCTGTTTTGCTGCCCTGTTGCACATTATATGGTACAATCTGTCTGTATAGTATGCAAAACAACACTTTTCACTGTATCTTGGTACATGTGGCAGCAATAAATCAATTAATCAATCAAACAATCTCTCTTCCAAACTGAGCAGAGACTATTGGTCCATTACAGTCCGAGCTGAAATCAGAGTCAATTTGAAGTGTTCCATTGACCAAGGGATGTGTCAGCTACAGGTTATACACTACACCAAGTTGGAACTTCAAGATAGTATTTGATAGGATATGACAACAAAGAGCAACAGCAAAACTGGTATGAATGAGAATCAGTCAAAAAGTTTGATTAGAGTCATACCTAACAGAAAGAAACATGATTGAGGTTGTTGGAGGTATTCTTCAGGATGGTTTTCTAATCCCAATCAGCTTCAGCTACTTCAGCATGATCTTTTTTTAAAATTCATTCACGGGATGAGTGCATTTATTGCCCACCCCAGAGGGCAATTAAGAGTCAATGACATTGCTGTGGATCTGGAGTCACATGCAGACTAGACCAAGGATGGAATTTCCTTCTGTAAATGACATTAGTGAACCAGATGTGCTTTTACAACAATCAACCACAGATTCATGGTTGAATTCAAATTCCACCATCTGCCATGCAGGAATTTGAACCTTGGTCCCCAAACCATTGCCTAGATCCCTGAATTAATAGTCTAGTAATACCACGAGGCCATAGCCTCCTCTCCTTTTGCTATCATAAGGTTTGAAGCTGGGACATTCACTGGCGATTCCATAATGTTCTGCACCATTTGAAACTGCGATTGATTACTTGTCAACATCCAGACCCTGGCTGATCAGTAGCAGACAATCGCTGTCTCCTACAAGCAAGAATCCCATGATCATCCCTTGATATTCAATGGCATTACCCCCATTACATCCCCACTGTGAACGTCCTTGGGGGTGGGGTTACCATTGACCCGAAATTGAACCTGACTAGCCATATAAATTGTGTGACTACAACAGCAGGGTAATAAGTTGGAAAACAGATCAGCAATGAATGTCAGCCTAGCCAGCAATGCCTACATCTCATGAAAATTTTTAAAAGTTAAATTTGACTCTTAGCTAACCAGGTCCTTTTTTATCTGCTTGATTCAAAAATCTTTAAGTGGATTTACTTTGCTGAAAGTTCATTCATTTCTTTGCTGACGTAAGATCGTGTCCTTATTCTGTGACTAGTACTCATTGACGTCTGAGCTCCTATCCAGTTATAGAGTGGAGTAGACTAATTATAGAAAGACCCAAGCCATTAAAAGAGGTCAGGGGAAAATTTTAGAAAACACCACAGAGAGATGTCACAGAGGTCAGGATCTGAAGCTGGAGCAAGTAAAAAGAAAGATGCTTCAAAGAAAGTATTTAATAGGTGGTGGTGAGTTTGATTATTTGATGTCGGGACAGTCTGGTGAGCGGCGACAGAGAGATTGTGTGTTGTGGTCTGTAATTGTTAGCACGTGGGAAGTCATGCCATGGCTTTAACAGTAAGGATGAACATTGCCGGCTGGAAAACAAGCTACCAATCAAAGATGTAACATAGGAGAAGATTGGATACTTAGTGCAGCCCTTGAAAGTATTTTCATCACAATTGTGGTTATCCAAATCCTTGCTTCTCTGCTTCCTTCTGCTGCAGCTGCTTCTCCCTTCTCAGCTGAGCAGTAAATGAGGCAACCCTGTTACCTTGACATCCAGCAAATCGTGCTCCTGCTTGTTTTTGTAATAAAATCATTTTTAAAAATATAGACAGATAATTAGCTTGATTCACAACTCCCTACAAGGAGGATTAGTTTGATATGATTGTAGAGTGTGTCTCCACTGAGCTTCTATTAAATGTGAGTGTCCTGCTGGATATCAACTCGGTATTCAAAGGCCAGGCTGATCTTCTGCACTTTTGGAGCTTTATCTTTGACATAATTATGTAATGCTCCATATCTTGCGATAGGACAGTGGTCATTGCAGCAATGTAGTCTGGAATTATTCACTGGCATTGCCCAGTATTTCCAATGGGCAATTACTTGGAATCTGTAGTCCTTCACAAAATCCTCAACTCTGAGTCAGAGTTGGAGGCTTTAGAATGTTCCTTCTTTTAATAGTGACCAAAGGAAGACTAAAGGAGCTAAAGGCTTCTGTAACTCCCAGCTAACTATAAAAAACAGAGTGTCCCCATTCCTCCCCCAATGTCTAACCTGAGCACCCCCTCCCCATCACCTGTCCTGGTCCCATGGTCTCAGCCCTGCCCTCCATATCCACACTTTACCCCAAGAATCCCCTCAACGTGCATGAAGCCAGCTCCCCCATGATTTCCCCCTGCACCAAACTTCCCACCTCTTGAATTCACCACTCCTCTCCCAACATCCCTCAAACTGCACCTGATTGCCCCATGGACACATTATGGTTTTGACCTCAACCAATTCCTGTCCTCAATTCTCCGCTTCCTGACCAAATCTGAATGAAATCTCCCCCAAGGCCACCATCCCCAAACAGACCTGCCCTAACATCTACAGTAACCACCCCAAGTCTATGCTCTTGACCTACCCTAAGCTCTCAGTTACTCACATTTCACTCCATCCCCTACCCACCTGCCACACTACCTCTTATCCACTTCATGTTATATCCTTTATCTTTCAGTGCCCCCATCTAGTTGGCAGCCTAAACCCAACTCCTTGACACCATAACATCTCAACCACCTGACACTCTACTCCTCACCCACCAGACATGCTATCCCACTCATCTTTTTGGCACTATAGCCCCCATTCCCCCGACAATCACTCACACCACACTTAAATTGTCACAGTCAATGTCAAAATGGTTTTAGAACTTTTAAACATTGGACTATGGCAATTGTTGCTGTAAAAGTGAGGCACAGGTCTAGCTCTGCTCCACTCTAAATCTGCATGCATCAACCACTAGACTGAATAGCTGTTGCATTATGTTCAATTTCCCACTCAGATTTAGAGTCGCAGTCATAGAGATGTACAGAACGGAAGCAGACCCTTCGGTACAACTCGTCCATGCCGACCAGATATCCCAACCCAATCTAGCCCCACCTGCCCGCAGCCACCCCATGTCTCTCCAAACCCTTCTTATTCATATACCCATCCAGATGCCTTTTAAATGTTGAAATTGTACCAGGCTCCACCACTTCCTCTGGCAGCTCATTCCATACCTGTACCACCCTCTGAGTGAAAATGTTACTCCTTAGGTCTCTTCTTTATCTCTCCCCTCTCACCCTAAACCTATGCCCTCTAGTTCTGGACTCCCCCACCCCAGGGAAGAAACTTTGTCTATTTATCCTCTCCATGCCCCTCATGATTTTATAAACCTCGATAAGGTCACCCCCTCAGCCTCTGACACTCCAGGAAAAACAGCCCCAGCCTGTTCAACCTCCCCCGATAGCTCAAATCCTCCAACCCTGGCTACATTCTTGTAAATCTTTTCTGAACCCTTTCAGCTTTAAAACTGATTTCAGTTATGAAATTCCATTAGAATACAGAAAGTCAATCATGAATTTTAAAATCTAAATGTATTTGAGTTATAATTAAGCAGCTCACACGTGCTGACTCAGAAGGCTAAATGTGGCAATCTGTTTTTCTAGAATTGTATGTGGTCAGTGGGGTGTGGTTGTTAGTTAGCCTGTCTGCTGTCTCTCTATACTCTTCTAATTCCAGAAAATCTGCCATTTTCTGTTTTACTTTAAGCCTCCTGACTATACAGGTTTGCAACAATGAACAGAATTCTATTCTCCTGCATTCCACTGAAACTCAATTGTATGTTTTGTAATAAAATGCCATTTGCTTTGAATGACTTGGCTCAGATGCATTTGTGAACATTTTCACGCTTACTTGGAGTCCTCACCCACAATTTGTCCTCCCACATTTAAGTTTCTGGTGCATCAGTGAAAAAAACAGCTTGTTCAGTATTAATGCAGAAGCAACAGAAATCTGACAAAATCTTCAATAATCTCACCCTTCATGACCTTACTGAAGTGTGATACTCACCTCTGACTAAAACTCAAGTGCAGCACTGACCGATACAGGTTTTCCTTATCATTCAAGATTACATAATTCAGAGACTAGTTTTTAATCTGCTGATGAACCTATTCTTTTTTTTCTCAGTCTTTCAAAAATTCTCTTGTACTGATGGTGAAAATGAAACATAGATATGTTCAGAAGTTTCTCTTTCATATTTCAGCATTGATAATCTTACCTTTTTGATAGCTCCAGAAACAATACAACTCCACATTAAGAATGATATTAAAAATTTAAAAAAGGTTGAGGCATATTGCACTTGAAATGTAATATGTTCTGTCAGATCTGCCATGTTTCTCCAATTTGTTTAAAATAGTAAACAAACAGAAATGATTGAGGAATTACGTTGAGGATAAGTTGAGTATACATAATCTTTAAAAATAGTTTAAACATTTTGCATGTGTAAATCAAAGTAATGCCACAAGGATCGGTGCTGGGCCCTCTACGTTTTGTCATTTACATAAATGATTTGGATGCGAGCATAAAAGGTACAGTTAGTAAGTTTGCAGATGACACCAAAATTGGAGGTGTAGTGGACAGCGAAGAGGGTTACCTCAGATTACAATGGGATCTGGACCAGATGGGCCAATGGGTTGAGAAGTGGCAGATGGAGTTTAATTCAGATAAATGCGAGGTGCTGCATTTTGGGAAAGCAAATCTTACCAGGACTTATACACTTAATGGTAAGGTCCTAGGGAGTGTTGCTGAACAAAGAGATTTTCCCTGGAGTGTCGGAGGCTGAGGGGTGACCTTATAGAGGTTTACAAAATTATGAGGGGCATGGATAGGATAAATAGACAAAGTCTTTTCCCTGGGGTCGGGGAGTCCAGAACTAGAAGGCATAGGTCAAGGGTGAGAGGGAAAAGATATAAAAGAGACCTAAGGGGCAACCTTTTCACACAGAGGGTGGTACGAGTATGGAATGAGCTGCCAGAGGATGTGGTAAGAGGCATTTGGATGGTTATATGAATAGGAAGGGTTTGGAGGGATATGGGCCGGGTGCTGGCAGGTGTGACTAGATTGGTTTTGGATATCTGGTCGGCATGGACAGGTTGGACCGAAGGGTCTGTTTCCATGCTGTACATCTCTATGACTCTATTATCATGGTGAATTTAAAGCCATTGGCATCCATTTGCAAAGATTCCAGTGCTTTCTAGATTCATCATGTGAGATTAAGCATAATTCTTGAGAGGGAAATGAGATTGTCTTCCTATTTCCTTACTCACTATCACAATCGCTCCAACATTTTTAAGAAATGTAAAACCAGGTATAGTATAAAACAGGGACAGAGACTGGAGTTGTGCATGTTTTTGAATTTCCTTTTCACAATGGCTAAAATACATAACTAACACTTGCCCATAATAGCTCTATATACTGGATTAAATCAATCTATTTTTGAACTCGAGTTCTGCACTGACATTTTTACCACCTTAATAATATTCAGCATATGGTGGCCTTCTGAGGGAGTTACCTTGTGAATTTCCTGTCCCATTGATGTCCAAGCCTGTGTAACTTGGGTGAGAGTAGTTGGACTGCCTGGAAAAGTCTGTGCAGCATTTAAAAATAATGTTTGATCTTGATGCTTCAGTTACAGACTAGAGGAAAACCAACAGATATCAATGTATTAAGGTGAAATAAAAGTCCTTGACATCAAGGCATCAAGAAGTTGGAGCAAAATTGGAATCAATGGGAGTCGGGGGGAGAACACTGGATAGAGTCATGCTTCATGCAAAGAAAGATAGTTGTGGTTATTGGTAGTCAATTATCTCTAGGATGTTACTGGGTAATGGTCTAAGCCCAACCATCTTCAGCTGCTTCATCAATGACCTTCCTCCTATCATAAGGTCAGGATTGGGATATTCATTGATGTCTGAACCAAGTTTAGCACAGTTCATGACTCGTCAGATGCTGAAATGGTTTGTGTCCAAATGCAGTATGACCTGGACTGATATGTGGCAAGTAATAATAATGCCATGAAAATGCCAGTGTGATGGAACACTTCCGACTTGTCTGGCTGAATGCATTTCTGAGAACACTCACAAAGTATGATACCACCCAAGACAAAGCAACCTACTTGATTAGCACCCCATCCAACACATTTGAGATTTATACAGTCGGACCAGTGTGTACAATCTACAAGATACACTGTAGAAAGTCACCAAGCATCTTTTAACAGAATCTTCCAAACTCATGACATTTACCAACTAGAAGGATAAGAGCAGCGTGTACACAGGAATATCACCTGCAAGATTGCCTCTAAGCCACAAACAACTTGATTTGGATCTATATAACTGTTCCTTTAATGTCACTGGGTCAAAATCTCAGATCTCCCTTTCTAACGCATTGTGGATGTCCCTATACTCCCACAATTGCACCTTCTCAAAAAAACAGTTCATCACAGCAATGTGCGCATCCAATGAATGAATGAAAATAGTGTCAGTAATTTTTTTAATAAGATTGTACAGAATTGTACTCAATCACCAAGTGTACACAAAAGCAGAAGGAATGGCTCCAAGCCATTGAAGGGGAATTCTTTCAGCAGGTAATGAAGGCAGAGCATTCTGTTTTCACTTTCTGGATGTGACCATACCTACACAGAGATATTAGTCATACTACCAACCGAGTACCAACTCTTTCACTGCATAGATTGAAGATGAGTTCCAAATCTTCAGCAGTGCAGGTGTGCTAAGACATTGCATATCCATCATTCTGTTTCAGGTCTGCCAATACACTGGCCCATTCTTCATTTTCTAGAACCATAGAACCGTGGTGGGTAGCACAGTGGCACAGTGGTTAGCACTGCTGTCTCACAGAGCCAGAGACCCGGGTTCAATTCCCACCTCAGGTGACTGTCTGTGTGGAGTTTGCACATTCTCCCCGTGTCTGCGTGGGTTTCCTCCGGGTGCTCCGGTTTCCTCCCACAGTCCAAAAATGTGCGGGTTAGGTGAATTGGCCATGCTAAATTGCCCATAGTGTTAGGTGAAGGGGTAAATGTAGGGGAATGGTCTGGGTGAGTTGCACTTCAGCGGGTCGGTGTGGACTTGTTGGGCCGAAGGGCCTGTTTCCACACTGTAAGTAATCTATTAAGAACCCTACACAAGTTATGGCATAGATAGAAGTCATTCCACTCATCATATCTGAGCCAGATTAACTTGAAAATACATCCCTTCATAGGTGGTTTGTAGTTTATCTTCAGCATACCCTATGTTATCTAGCTCTCACCACTACATAGATAGAAAATTATACAATTCCTTTGACTAATAACCTCTAATTTAAGAATCTCATACCTCAGCTTGTTTAAGTAAAATGATAAAGTCTCCTTGATTGCAAGTCGAACTCTCATCTTCCTGCAGGATAAGTAGAGACATGTTATCCACAGCAGGTTTTCTCAATTGTCAGTACCACATCTCCTTTGATAGTTGTACAATTTGTGATGGGGAGAGGCAGTGCTGTTGTTATGGAACATAGAAATGTAGGCCACATTGTGTCAGTGCTAGGTTACAAATTAATTTGCTATGTTTTTGTTCTGGTCTCCCATGAATACAAACTATCATAACATTTCATCCATTTACTAATTTCTTAAGTGACATTTAATGCCTGTAGTGTGGGCCCATCACCAGCTGGAAACAGTGTTGGCATAATTAAATTAAGTCACCAAACAATAATTTAGCTCAAGCCTCCAAGCCCCATTGAAGGGTGACTGTCTTCAGTGGCAGCAGCAACTCGAAGGACAGGAATTTGGACCAGGGGCCTGTCGGGAGCGGTGAGTCACTGATTTGAACCTTTAAAAACTTACCACAAGCACGGGAGTCCTCCATTTCTGTTTTTCAGCGGCAGCAGCAACGCAAAAGGTGGGAGCTTGCATCAGGGGCCTACTGGGAGCGGTGAGTCACTGATTTGTGCATTTAAATTTGAAGTCAGAGAGCAGAGGTTTCTGGGAGAGGAGGGATTTTTATTTATATTTCCGTCCAGCTATATAAGTCAGTGTTTTCTCAACCCGAGACCCTACATTTGTAGGGCCTCCCACCCAACCACCTCCTATAACCTCAAAAACCAGGGACATATCAGGTAAGCATCTCTTCTTTTTTACTTTGTGACTAGGGGATGAGCAGGGATGGCAGTACAGGGAGAGCAATGTTCCTCCTGCATGATGTTTGAGGTGAGGGACACCATTAGTGTCCCATCCAAGTACATCTGCAGGAAGTGCACCCAACTCTTGCTCCTCTAAGACCATTAGGGAACTGAAGCAGGAGCTGGGTGAACTTCGGATCTTTTGGGAGGCAGAGGCTGTGATAGATAAGAGTTACAGGGAAGTAGTTACTCCTGGGCATGAAGAAAGCTGGGTGACTGTTCGAAGGGGGAAAACACAGTCAGTGGAGGGATCCCCTGTGGTCATTCCCCTGAAAAACATGTATATCGTTTTGGATACTGTTGAGGGGGATGACTTACCAGGGGTATGCAGTGGAGCCCAGGTCTCTGGCACAGAGCCTGTTCCTGTTGCACAGAAGGAAAGGAGAGTGTTAGTCATTGGGGACTCGATAGTTAGAGGTTCAGATAGAAGGTTTGTTGGGAACGAACGAGTCTCGCGGTTGGTGTGTTGCCTCCCAGGTGCCAGGGTCCGTGATGTCTCAGATCGTATCTTTGGGGTCCTGAAGGGAGAGGGTGACCAGCCTCAAGTCATTGTCCATGTAGATACCAACGACATAGGTAGAAAGAGGGTTAGGGATGTAAGGCAGGATTTCAGGGAAAGCTAGGATGGAAGCTGAGAGCTAGAACAGAGTTGCTATCTCTGGTTTGTTACCCGTGCCATGTGATAGCGAGGCAAGGAATCGGGAGAAATATCAGCTGAACACGTGGCTGCAAGGATGGTGTAGAAGGGAGGGTTTCAGATTCTTGGATAATTGGAGCTCATTCTGGGGAAGGTGGGACTTGTACAAACAGGACAGTCTTCACTTGAGCCAGTGGGGTACTAATATCCTGGGTGGGAAATTTGCTGGTGCTATTTGGGTGGGTTTAAACTAGCTCAGCAGGGGGATGGGAACCGGAGGTGTAGTTGCAGTGCATAGGAGGATGAGAGTAGGAAGGACAAGGACAGGATTTCAGGGTCACAGGAATGTGCTGGCAGACAGCGAAGTGGTTTGAAGAGTGTCGACTTCAACGCCAGAAGTATCCGAAATAAGGTAGGTGAACTTGCAGCATGGATAGGTACCTGGGACTTCGATGTTGTGGCCATTTCGGAAACATGGATAGGGCAGGGTGAGGAATGGATGTTGCGGGTTGCAGGATTTAGATTATTCATTAAGAATAGGCAAGGTGGCAAAAAGAGGGGGAGGCATGGCCTTGTTAGTCAAGGATAGTATAACGGTGGCTGGGAGAACAAATGATGAGGACTCGACTTCTGAGGTAGTGTGGGCTGAGGTTAAAACAGGAGAGGAGAGTTAACACTGCTTGGAGTTTTAATAGGCCTCAGCAGAGTTCCAGGGAGGGTGGAAGAGAGGATTAGCAAAATCATTCTGGGTAGGAGGGAAAGGAACAGGGTGGTCATTATGGGGGTCTTTAACTTCCCCAACATTGACTGGAAATGCTATAACTGTAGTACGTCAGATGGATCAGTTTTTGTCCAATGTGTACAGGAGGGTTTCCTGACACAGTATGTCGAAGGGCCAACAAGAGGGGAGGCCACACTGGATCTGGTGCTTGGCAATGAACCAGGCCAGGTGTTTGATTTAGTTGGAGGTGAGTACTTTGGAGAGAGTAACCATAATTCAGTTATGTTTAGTTTAGCGATGGAAATGAATAGGTACATGCCACAGGTCAAGAGTTATCGATGGGACAAGGACAATTATAATGCGATTAGGCAAGAATTAGGATGCATAGAATGGGGTAGCAAAATGCAGGGGATGCAGACAATAGAAATGTGGAGCTGGTTTAAGGAACAGATATTGCGTGTCCTTGATACGTATGTCCCTGTCAGGCAGGGAGGAAGTGATAAGGTAAGGGAACCGTGGTTTACTACAGAAATTGCATCACTTGTTACGAAGAAGAAGGATGCTTATGTGTTGATGAGGCAAGATGGTTCAGATGAGGTGATGGAGAGTTACAGATCAGCTAGGAAGGATTTAAAGAGAGAGTTTAGAAGAGCAAATAGAGGATACGAGCAGTCTCTAGCAAATAGAATAAAGGAGAACCATAAAGCTTTCTATAGGTGTGTGAGGAGTAAAAGGATGATTAGGGTAGGAATAGGGCCAATCAAAGACAGAAGTGAGAAGTTGAGTGTGGACCCTGTGGAGATTGGAGAGGTGCTAAACGAACATTTCTCATTGGTTTTCACTCAGGTAAAGGAGAATATTGTAGAGGAGAAGAATGAGGTACGAGATATTAGACTAGAAAGGATTGAGGTTAATTACGAGAAGGTGTTATCAATTCTAGAAGGAGTGAAAGTAGACAAGTCCCCTGGGCTGCATGCGGTTTATTTGAGGATCCTCTGGGAAGCTAGGGAGGAGATAGCAGAGCCTTTGGTTTTGATATTTGAGTCGTCATTGTCTACAGGTTTGGTACCAGAGAACTGGAGGTTTGCAAAATGTTGTGCCCTTGTTCAAGAAGGGTAGTCGAGATGACCCAGGTAATTATAGACCATTGAGCTTTACTTCTGTTGTAGGAAAGTTTTTGGAAAGGATTATAAGAGATAAGATTTATAATCATCTCACAAACCTCATTGAGTTTTTTGAGAAGGTGACAAAGCATGTAGATGAGGGAAGGGCAGTTGACGTAGTATACATGGACTTCAGTAAAGCCTTTGATAAGGTTCTACATATTAGGCTGTTGGAGAAAATGCAAAGGCATGGAATTGAGGGTGATTTCGCAGTTTGGATTAGAAACTGGCTTTCTGAAAAAAGGCAGCGAGTGGTGCTTGATGGAAAATATTCAGCCTGGAGTCTGGTTACTACTGGTGTGCCACAAGGATCTGTTTTGGGACCACTGCTGTTTGTCATTTTTATAAATGACTTGGACGCAGGTATAGGTGGATGGATTAGTAAATTTGCAGACAACACTAAAGTCGATGGACAGTGTGGAAGAACGTTACAGGTTGCAGGGGGACTTGGAGAAACTGCAGAATTGGGCTGAGAGGTGGCAAATGGAGTTCAATGCAGCTAAATGTGAGGTGATGCACTTTGGGAAGCATAACAAGAAGGCAGAGTACTGGGTCAATGGAAAGATTCTTGGTAGTGTGGATTTGCAGAGGGATCTTGGAATCCATGTACATAGATCCCTGAAAGTTGCCACTCAGGTGGATAGTGCTGTTAAGAAGGCATACAGTGTGTTAGGTTTCATTCGTAGAGGGATTGAGTTCCGGAGCCGCAATATCATGCTGCAACTATACAAAACGCTGGTGCGGCCACAATTGGAATATTGTGTACAGTTCTGGTCCCCATATTTTGGAAAGGATGTAGAAGCATTGGAAAAGGTGCAGAGGAGATTTACTAGAATGTTGCCTGGTCTGGAGGGAAGGTCTTATGAGGAAAGGCTGAGAGACTTGAGCCTGTTCCCATTGGCAAGAAGAAGGCTAAGAGTGGATTTGATAGAAACATACAAGATGATCAGAGGATTAGGTAGGGTAGACACTGAAAGTCTTTTTCCTAGGATGATGACGTCAGCGTGTACAAGGGGGCATAACTACAAATTGAGGGGTGATAGATTTTAGACAGATGTCAGAGACAGGTTCTTTACACAGAGAGTGGTAAGGGCGTGGAATGCCCTACCTGCTAATGTAGTCAACTCACATGAGGGAGATTTAAATAATCCTTATATAAGCACATGGATGATTTTCGGATAGTGTAGGGGGACAAGCTGAGAATAGCTCACAGGTCGATGCAACATCGAGGGCCGAAGGGCCTGTTCTGCGCTGTATTGTTCTATGTTCTATGAAAGCCTGGTGATGGTTAGATGACCAGGAGAGCACTCCAGTACTGCTACCAGGAGCAGTGGCCACTTGCAAGAACAGCTGATAGCCTAAATGATGGATCATTGCCAGAACCCCAGGAATAGTGTAAATGAGGCAGTTTCACTGGGGCCAGAGAGGACAGCCATAGTGAGGCAGGCAGAGAAAGGTTGCTGTTTCGAGCAAGTGGGGGGAGAAACACCTTCAGCAGCTCTCTTCTTTGGACAGGGAATGTGAAATAGAAGGTACTTCTCCACCTGGTCAAAGACATATCCCCCTAGGGTTTACCTGGTCTGATGGGGCTCCTGCTGGCAGCTGGCTAAGTAACAGAGGTGGCTTTCCACCCCATTAAACAGTCAACTCATCCACTCTTTCTGGTAGAGTAGAAGGAGGCATGAAATGTTGCCTAATAAATTCAAGAAGATGACATTCACCGATTCTTGGCTTCTGCATTACTTAATGTGGCAGATCAGCCACAGCAATAAGTGACAGGGGTGGAGGAAGGAGAGAATAATGAAAATCAAGCCATTCAGGAATTTCAGCTGGGTGCCATTTCTATTTCTCAAGCAAGCCTCAATCTGCCTGCCTCAGAAAACCATACCAGCGGGACACAGAAGACAACTCCACGCTACCATGGGATGCTAAAGGAGCACCTCAATTTCACCAGCATGAGCAGACTATCACCTTTTCCAAATATAGCCTTACCATCTAAAATAATCAGAAGGACAGGTTTAAAAAAAAAGGCACATGTAGGCACTGGGCGAAAGCATAGTGTAAAGGGATATTAAGCTGATAATGTACATTTTGGAATGGAATAGGTGCTGACTTGATGCTTTGACATTGAGTTATACCAGTAGAGACATAAAGGAAGGAGTGCACATCTTTATTACTGATATTTTCACTGAGGTAAAGATTATTACTTTGTGTTGAAAGAGTAACAATGCCTTATGATGTGTCAGAATGGTACTGGTTTTATTTGAATGTTGGAGGTGTATCGACTTGGTGATGGGGAGCAAATTAAAAATTAGCTTTCTTTCATACAAGACAGACTTCAGTAATAGCATGTGGTGTGGTGCATCTTGCCTAGGCCTTTTTTTGAATCCTAACATGTTGCTCCCCTGTAATAATTTCATATAAGGCCAAGCAGCATTTTACATCCTGTTGCTATGAAGTCCCTAACTGTGGTTAAGGGATGGAGGATTCTGAAATCTGTTTCTACAAATCTGGCCCTATGAGATGCATCAAAAAGAAGTGCAGGTGCAGGCTGAGAAGCAAATAGGAAGCCTCTATATCATGTTTTCCCAGCTGTAGAAATCTGTATTTGAAGATCACTTGGTTCACCTGTGTCAGGAACACTTTACTGCTGTTTGTCACAGCTGCCAGGCTTTATGTAACCCAATAAAAAAACTATCCTGAGTATGTTAGCAGCACACACCCACGAAGCTGAAAGCTGCTATGCCATCAATTCCTGCCTCAAAAATCTGCAAATGAGACAACTGGTAAGCTGATAAGCAGACCACTGTTCAAGAACTTACAATTAATTCATGGGATGAGGGTGGTGGCTGAAGACTGTTTCCATTCAAGCTTTCCTTTTCAAATAATTCCTGTATTAGGTGATATACACCAAAATGACAATGTCCTCTAGCATCCCAAACCCTCATTCTGAACGTCTCTGTGTTTGAGTTACATTTTAGAAATTTCTCAACTGCTTACTCATAAACAAGACTGGACAGGCAATGGCAAATGTCATGCTATCTCTATCAACTTTGTAGGGCAAATTAACAAATTGCACAGAGACAGTATTCAATCCCCTGGACTAATATTCATGAAGTTACTGTGATTTCTCCTCTACCACAATCATATGTTAGCAGAATTTCAGCAGAAACCTTATTATTAATGTTTATATAAAGCTGTTGTGGCAGGGTGGGAAAACCTAAAGAAATTCATACCCAAAGTCTTCCATGGAATTGTTAGAATTTGAACACATGATTCAATAACACGTGCTTTTATTGTCCATAAATCTTCCCTCAAAAATCAATTTATTAATATCACTCGCTCAAAGATTAGAGAAATTAACTTAATAATTTTATAATTACTACTTCATTTCTACATTATTGGAAAATTTCCAATATGTGTCATTAAAAATCTCTCAAAAAAAATAGAAATGTGTCTTATATGTTGATATTAATATGCCTTTCTCAGGTCCCTCCCAGCTCATAATGTAGCGACATTTTTTTCTTAAATAAAACATTCCGGTTAGTATGAACTTACTAGTACATTTCACAATCTTAACCTTCATTGATGCAAAATAGTTTCAAAGAATTTCCTTTCATTTATATACCTCCAAGGCATCAGCCATGGAGGTCTGCATTCATACGAAGGAGCAAGAGTCTGAGAAGGAACTTAAATATAAATGCAGTACTTCAGTATATCAACCTGTATTTGAACATATTATATTGAGTGAATCAAGAATTAAGCCTGTTCTGTTTTTGTGTTCTTGTTCACAATTTGGAAGCTATTCTAATTAACTGAAACATATTTTCCCCAGTAAGTCATTTACTGTTGGTACATCCCGATTTAATGTATAAGGTTGCTTCTGTCTTCAAAATCTGACTGTACTAAGCATAGCAAAAATAAAATCAGTTGTGATTAATGAATTTTAAGTACTGTTAGAATTCTCCTCAGCTTCCAACAATATCTCTGTATTTTTAGAAATCACACTTATTTCCAAAGGGAGGATCATAGAGGGCTTATCATTTGCTACTAATTAAAGAATGTTGCAGCTTTATAGAAGCCTGTGAGGAGGAGTTTAAGCAAAATTTATATTCCCTGTGTATGTAGCAAGAACATTTCAAAAGCACCAATGGAAGTCTCAGACACAATGAATAGAACTTTTTAAAATATCGCTGTTCAGACTTTCAGTTCTGTGGAACCAAATTTCTGAAGGTGGGTGGTGATTTTCCTGGTTATTGATTTGTTAAAAGGTGCATTGTTTTGTGATAAAACAATGAATGACAAACCCTTTCAGTGTATCTCATTTCAATTATTCTTATGAAGTAATGCGTACATATTTCCTAATGCAGATTCTGTTACCTTGTGGTTTTAAATTCTGTTTTCTTTGCAGAGACACATTCAGTGCTGATTTATTTGTTAGAATTTGAAAAAAAAACCAAAAGGCAAAAGGTGCTTGTAACATGTACTGAAGTGGTTAAGTGTAGAGTGTCTGAAGCTCAGAATGGAACGAGGCAAAGCACAACATGGCAGAGAAAACTCAACCTCCAGTTATTGCTGGCATGCTTCAGAGGTGTGAAGTGAGGCAGCTGTGCTGATAATAGCAGGAGTCTGAATTCCAGCTACTGTCCAGCATTTCAGATTGTACCACATTTAGTCACAGGTGAGGAACACGGCACTGAAAATAGTGTTTCAGCTTTATTGCCACTTAAATGCTTTAAAAAAAGCTAACACTAAAGTGAGTCAACTTACAGTACTTGACTATAATCCTTTCTCCTACATATTGCTGCCATTCACATGTCTGCTGAGTCTCTGTCAACATTCCCCATCCCTGGCATAGTAATTCCCTAACTTTTGTGTCAGTCTGTCAAGAACATAACAAAGTGAAATCTTGTTGCCTCATCAACTTATATTTAGGAAGCCTTTAGAATTTAGGAGATGAAATTGGTCTATGACAATTATGTGAAATGGGCTTGAATGAATCAGTGGTTGAGTTTTCATTCCCCTCAACCTTTGTTTTCAATAAAATTCTCAGTACAATAGCTCAAATACTTTTTGGAGTCTAATTTCCAAGGCTCACTGTCACTTAATCTTGGCAGTATTTTCTATGTCAATGAAAAATAAAAAACTGGCATGGTGCAAAAGCAGCTGCCTTTTTGTTCAAGATCATTTTACACTGCTGCTGTAGACCACTCTCTGCCTGAGTCTTTATATCTGTTTCGAAACAAACTGTTCTAAACAGACCAGGCACTTCTCCTTTTCAATTCATGTTTTAACTCTTCATTCAAGATATGGATGCTGCTAGCAAGGGCGGCGTATATTACTCATCCCTTATTGCTTTTGGAAAGGTCCTGGTGAACAGCCGTGTTGAATCCAGAATAACTTGCTTGGCCATTTCAGAGGGCAGTTAGGATTCAAGAACATTGCTGTCAGTTTGGAATCACATACAGATCAGACCGGGGGAAAAATGGTATTTTCCTTCCATCAACAGAATCAGTGAGCCAGTATATCGTCATAAATGTCTACAGAACAGGAAAAAGCCTTTTGGTCCATCAGGTTTGCACTGGTCATAAACAACCACCTACCTATTTCTATCCCATTTTCCAGCACTCAGCTCGTGGCCTTGCATGCCTTGGCAATGCAAGTGCACGTCAAAATACTACTTGAAAGTTATGGGGGGTTTTGCTTCTGCCACCCATACAGACAGAGTGTTACAGATTCCTACCCCCCTCTGGATGATTTTATTTTCCTCACATCCCTTTTGAACTTGCACTCACACCTCTCTTAAAAGGAAATGGCTGTGGTAGCTAGTCTTCTCAGCTCCAGTATATTCCTGCAGGAGTTACTGAGGATTGGTATAGTCTCATCAACCTGTTCAGAGATGTCATTACAAACTCTTGGAGCAGATGGGACTTGAAGTTAGATCTCCTTGCTCAGATATAGGGACACTACCACTGAGCCACAAGAGCCCAAAATGCACATCCTGATTTCTACACAGCCCATCACAAAGAGATCAGCCACTTCCTATCAGGGAATTGAAACCTGGTTTTCCCACATGGCAGGCAGGGAAGCCAACCACTATGCTGACAGGTTTCCTGGATCAACCTTCCTCCCTTCTTGAATAACAGTATGCACTGGCTGTCCTCCAGTTCCCTGCACCTGTCATGTGGCCAGAGATTAAGTGCAAGCGCCCATGTTATTTCCTCCTTTGCCTCACTCAACAGCCTGGCATACATTACTTCCAGCCCTGGAGATTTATCCACTTTTAAGCCTGGGAGACCACTCAGAAGCTCCTGTTTGTCTATGCTAATTCCTTGAAGTATATCACAATTCTTCTCCCTGATTTCTCTGTCCATATTGTCCTTCTCACAGAACACTGGCTCTTTCTGTCATTAATAATTAGCAAGGTGTTTTGTTTATGACAGACAACATTGCTGATAAAACCATTTTTGTTCCAGATTATTTTTGATTATTTGAATTAAATTAACCAGCTGCAATGATAAGACTTGAACGGGGGGAGGAAACGTGTGCTTCCAGAGGCAGAGAGGCTGCAGACTGGAAGGTCATTTAATTGGATGAGTTAGGAGGGTCCCTGCTCCTTGTTGTGGTCTTGCCTCCCTGGAGTTAAGTTCGATGCAGGAATGTTCATTGTTTACCTTCCCATCCTGTTGCCAATTGAAGCCAGAAATTGGCCAAATAATGGCCACTTAAGGGCGTCGTCCCACTGCTGTTGGGATTATCCCAGATGTAGCAGGCCAAGTCATCATAAGGCATTCCTGGAAGCAGAGTGCAAGCTGCTTGTCACCTTGGTGTGGAAGATCCTCAACTGAATGAACTCAGTGTCTGGTTGAGGGTGTGTACATCAGGTAAGGGGAGCTTGCTTTCAGCCACCCACTTGCCCTTACTTCCAACTGTCCAGGTCCCTCTACCCTGGTCTAGGAGTAACTCATCTGTGAGAGGGCCTCATCTGTGGCATTATTAAGTGCAGGAGATGCCAAACTTTGATTGTTTAGCAGTTCCTGTTGGGTGGGAAATCTGTCTCTGGATACTGAATACCAGAGGGAGGTGTAGTTAAAAATCACACAAACACCAGGTTATAATCTAATGGGTTTATTTGAAGGCACTAGCTTTCTGAGTGCTGCTCCTTTATCAGGTGCTTGTCAAGCAGAATTGTACAACCCAGAATTTACAGCAACAGGATTGCAGTGTCATGGAATGTAATATGAAACAAATTTAGTTTGAGTTTTTCATCTTTTAGAATGATCATGTTAGTTTCAGTTCCTTTATATGTAAATCCCAGAACTTTTTTTAAGTTATATTCTCAAGATGACTTTTAACAATAGGTGCCATCTCAGCTCAGATAATGCATTGAAGGGAGGCATTTTAGTGTCATCAGAGCTGCATGGTTGCAAACTACACATTTCACTTTCTGAACTCTCCAACGGGCAGAAAAGACTCCTGCCAACAAGAGAAAATTCTCTCTTGTGTCTAAATCATTAATGGATAATTGGTTAACTGACATAATCATTAACCGTACCTTTCATTCTTCATAGTAGGGAGGTCCAAAATCAAGTTTCAGGGACGCAAGATGGCACCGGCAAGCAAGAAGTTGGTTTGAAGTGTGTGTACTTCAACACCAGGAGCATCTGGAATAAGGTGGGTGAACTTGCAGCATGGGTTGGTACCTGGGACTTCAATGTTGTGGCCATTTTGGAGACATGGCTAGAGCAGGGACAGGAATGGCTGTTGCAGGTTCCAGGATTTAGATGTTTCAGTAAGAACAGAAAAGATGCTAAAAGAGGGGGAGGTGTGGCATTGTTGGTCAAGGACAGTATTGCAATTGCAGAAAGGATGTTAGAGGACTCATCAACTGAGTTGTATGGGTTGAGGTTAGAACAGGAAAGGAGACGTCACCCTGTTGGGAGTTTTCTAGTGGCCTCCGAATAGTTCCTAAGATGTAGAGGAAATGATAGCAAAGATGATTCTTGATAGGAGTGAGAGAGACAGGGTAGTTGTCATGAGGGGCTTCAACTTTCCAAATATTGACCGGGAGCATGATAGTACAAGTACTACAGATGGGTCAGTTTTTGTCCAGTGTGTGCAGGAGGACTTCCTGACACAGTATGTAGACAGGCCAACAAAGGGCGAAACCACATTAGACTTGGTACAGTGTAATGAGCCTGGCCAGGTATTAGACTTGGAAGTAAGAGAGCACTTTGGTGATAGCAATCACAATTCTGTTATGTTTACTTTAGTGATAGAAAGGGATATGTGTATACCACTGGGCAAGAGTTTCAGCTAGGGGGAAGGCAATTACGATGTGATTAGGCAAGATTTAGGAAGCAGAGGATGGGATGGGCACATTAGAAATGTGGAGCTTTTTCAAGGAAAAGCTCCTGAGTGTCCTAGATAAGTATGTACCTGTCAGGCAGGGAGGAAGCTGTAGAGTGCGGGAGCCATGGTTTACGAAGGAAGTGGAATCTCTCTTCAAGAGGAAGAAGAAGGCTTATTTTAGGATGAGATGTGAAGGCTCAGTTAGGGCGCTTGAGGATTACAAGGTAGCCAGAAAAGACCTAAAGAGAGCTCAGAAGAGCCAGGAGGAGACATGAGAAGTTGTTGGAGGATAGGATCAGGGTAAACCCTAAGGCTTTCTATCGGTATTTAAGGAATAAAAGAATGACGAGAGTAAGATTAGGACCAATCAAGGATAGTTGTGGGAAGTTGTGTGTGGAGTCAGAGGAGATAGGGGAAGCACTAAATGAATATTTTTTGATAGTATTCACTCTAGAAAATGACAATGTTGTCGAGGAGAATACTGGGATACAGGCCACTGGACTAGGTGGGATTGAGGTTCACAAGGAAGAGGTATTAGAAATCCTGCAGAGTGTGAAAATAGATAAGTCCCCTGGGCCAGATGAGATTTATTCTAGGATCCTCTGGGAAACCAGGGAGGAGATTACTGAGCCTTTGACATTGATCTTTAAATCGTCATTGCCTACAGGAATAGTGCCAGAAGACTGGAGGATAGCAAATGTGGTTCCCCTGTTCAAGAAGGGGAGTAGAGACAACCCAGATAATTATAGACCAGTGAGCCTTACTTCAGTTGTTGGTAAAGTGTTGAAAAAGGTTATAAGAGATAGGATTTAAAATCATCCAGAAAAGAATAATTTGATTAAGGATAGTCAGCACAATTTTGTGAAGGGTAGGTCGTGCCTCACAAACCTTATTGAGTTCTTTGTGAAGTTGACCAAACAGGTAGATGAGAGTAAACCGGTTGGTGTGGTGTATATGGATTTCAGCAAAGCATTCAATAAGGTTCCCCACACTAGGCTATTGTACAAAATGCGGAGGAATGGGATTGTGGGAGATATAGCAGTTTGGATCAGTAATTGGCTTCCTAAAAGAAGGCAGAGGGTGGTGGTTGATGGGAAATGTTCATCCTGGAGTGCAGTTACTAGTGGTGTACCTCAAGGGTCGGTGTTGGGTTCACTGCTATTCGTCATTTTTATAAATGACCTGGATGAGGGCGTAGAAGGTGGGTTAGTACATTCGCAGACGACACTAAGGTCAGTGGAGTTGTGGATAGTGACGAAGGATGTTGTACGTTACAGAGAGACATAGATAAGCTGCAGAGCTGGGCTTAGAGGTGGCATTTGCAGTTTAACGTGGACAAGTGTGAGGTGATTCACTTTGGTTGGAGTAACCGGAATGCAAAGTACTGGGTTAATGGTAAGATTCTTGGTAGTGTAGGTGAGCAGAGAGACCTTGGTGTCCATGTACACAGATCCTTGAAAGTTACCATCCAGATTGACAGGGTTGTTAAGAAGGCTTTTAGCTTTTATTAATAGAGGGATCGAGTTCCAGAACCATGAGTTTATGCTGCAGCTGTACAAAACTCTAGTGCGGCCGCACTTGGAGTATTGTGTACAATTCTGGTCACCACGTTATAAGAAGGATGTGGAAGCTTTGGAAAGGGTGCAGAGGAGATTTACTAGGATGTTGCCTGGTATGGAGGGGAGGCCTTACAAGGAAAGGCTGAGGGACTTGAGGCTGTTTTTGTTGGAGAGAAGAAGGTTGAGAAGTGACTTAATAGAGACATATAAGATAATCAGAGGGTTAGATAGAGTGGACAGGGAGAGCATTTTTCCAATTATGGTGACAGCGAGTGTGAGGGGGCATAGCTTTAAATTGAGGGGTGATAGATATAGGACAGATGTCAGAGGTAGTTTCTTTACTCAGAATAGTAAGGGTATGGAATGCTTTGCCTGCAACGGTAGTAGATTCGCCAACTTTAAGTGCATTTAAGTCATCATTGGACAAACATATGGGCGTACATGGAATAGTGTAGGTTAGATGGGCTTCAGATTGGTATGACAGGTCGGTGCAACATCGAGGGCCGAAGGGCCTGTACTGAGCTGTAATGTTCTATGTTCTATGTTCATAAAACAAAACAGAGTATCCAAGCAGTTCAGTGACTGTCTTCCTCTTCTTCTTAGGCATTACCATGAGACTGATGATGACTGGAGCTGTGGATCCTGGTGGGACTAAACAATCCGATCTTGGATCCGTACACTTTGCCTTTAGCGCAGCAGGTTGTATTTAAGGAGGCAGGTGGCTAGAATGCTCAGGTTTTTGCATGCTCCTTCCACTGTTTGTGCTTGGTCTCCACCTGTGGTTGGTCCCTCCAGGAGGTTAAAGTCTCACTGCCAAGATGGGATAAGGGATTGCGGAGTCAGAATTAATCTGAATTCCTGCTTCCTGTCTCCTGCTGGAAATTTCTAGCCCATGAGTATGGGTGAATTATTGCAGCCTCACAATCTCAGAAAAGATTGATTACATCTTCACTAGTTTTCATGTACATTCTTTCAGCAATAGTCCCTAACTAGTATTGAGAAACAGGATTTTAAAACTATATTACTTTCTCTCATTCATGGAATCTGGGCAAACTGAAGGCCAGCCTTTATTGCCCAACAGTAATTGGTCTTGAGAGGGTAATAGTGAGCTGCCTTCCTTAACTGCTAAAGTATTAGCATTTTATGTGCAATTTTAGTCTCCCTGCTACAGGAAGAATGTAATAGTTCTGTAAAGATTTACAAGGATGTTGCCAATATTGGAGGGTTTGACCTAAGCGGGAGAGGCTAAATAAACTGGGGCTATTTTCCATGTAGAGTCAGAGTCTGAGGGGTGACCTTATAGAGGTTTATAAAATCATGAAGGGTTTGCATAGGGTAAATAGACAGTCTTTTTCCTCGAGTGGGGGTGTCCAAAACCAGAGGGCATAGGTTTAACACGAGAGGGGAAAAATTTAAAAGGGACCTAAGGAGCACCTTTATCAAGCAGAGGGTGGAGTGTTTGAGATGAGTTGCCAGAGGAAGTGATGGAGGCTGGTACATTTGCAGCATTTAAAAGGCATCTGGATGGGTATATGAATTGGAAGGGTTTAGAGGGATATGGACCAAAGGCTGGCAAATGGGACTAGATTAATTTCGAATGTCTGGTTGGCATGGGTGAATTAGACCAAAGGATCTGTTTCCATGCTGTGTATCTCTATGACTCTATAACTCTAAGTCTATCCAGTGTGGGCACTCATATGAACAAGGTAAAAACAATGACTGCAGATGCTGGAAACCAGATTCAAGATTAGAGTGGTGCTGGAAAAGCACAGCAGTTCAGGCAGCATCTGAGGAGCAGTAAAATTGACGTTTCGGGCAAAAGCCCTTCATCAGGAATAAAGGCAAAGAGCCTGAAGGGTGGAGAGATAAGCTAGAGGCCCTGGGGTTGAAGTGTTCCGAGGTGGAAGATGAGGCGTTCTTCCTCCAGGCGTCTGGTGGTGAGGGAGCGGCGGTGAAGGAGGCCCAGGACCTCCATGTCCTCGGCAGAGTGGGAGGTGGAGTTGAAATGTTGGGCCACAGGGCAGTGTGGTTGATTGATGCAGGTGTCCCGGAGATGTTCCCTAAAGCACTCTGCTAGGAGGCGTCCAGTCTCCCCAATGTAGAGGAGACCGAATCGGGAGCAACGGATACAATAAATTATATTGGTGGATGTACAGGTAAAACGTTGATGGATGTGGAAGGCTCCTTTAGGGCCTTGGATGGAGGTGAGGGTGCAGGTTTTGCAATTCCTGCGGTGGCAGGGGAAGGTGCCAGGATGGGAGGGTGGGTTGTAGGGTTGTCGGGTTGTAGGGGGGCGTGGACCTGACCATAACTGAAGGTATGAATTCCCAATATCCCCACTGGTTTCATTTTTTGAGTTCAACTCTTGAGTCCAAAGCTGTATTGAGGTCAGGTAGTGAGTTAATTTTCCTAAGTTATCAGGAAACATGGCACATTCCTGTCATTAATGCTATTCATTTTCCACAACAATGGATCTGATATTTTTCAATTTAATGAGTGAATTTGGTTCTGGTCTGATTCCTAACAGTCAATATAGTGTATAGTGGAAACTGTAGTGACATAATAAGGTCATTCTTTAACTTGCCTGCATTCCTGTTTTGCCATTCTGCATGACAATCTTAATTAGTTGTGACAGTACAATGTTACTATTATATATAATGCAGTTTCTCTTCAGGATTCTGAAAACAAAATAAAACTCACATAACTTTCAGGTACACACTGTCTGCACCAGAGAATTCAAAGCTATTTATATACAAAGGTTGAGTTATACAACAACTTGAAATAAACATGCAAATATCACTGCGAATTTGAACATTAGTATTAATTTTCTTTGAATAAAATGATAAAGCATCTAAAAGTGCAAATTACTTGTGTACATTTTAATTTTGTACAATTGTGTACAACTTAATATGAAAACTGAGTTAAAATGCAATTGCTGCTGCTGGTTCTAAGTTTTCTAATGTGTTAGAGGGCAGAATGTTCTCTGCTTGTCTTGAGTTCTCATGCATTTAACTTCTCGGAGGCAGTATGTTAAAATTTGGAATATGCTACATGGATATCTTGTATTGAAGGGTGGAGTGCAGAGTGTAAAATTTCATAGGTAGAAGTGAACATCTCTCAATAATCTAATTATTTTACCCATACATTTCAGTGAAAGGAATGTCAGATAGGATCTAATATTGGCAAGCAATCCTACCAACATGTTCACTTTGCAGTCTACCTAAACAATGGCCGAAGCCCAAATGGCAAAGATAAACATACATACCCAGGTATATTTACAAGGAAAGAAATATTCCTTGCCTATTGTATAGCTCAAATATTAGCCTTGAACTTGCACTGGCAATAATTAAAACATGTACTGCTTAAGTATCCAACCTGTTCTATATATTTTCTAAAATTGCCAGACAAATGTTGAGATAGAGTGCAGGTTGTGAAGCATTTTGTTTACTTAGTTCTGGTGGTAATTATTGATTTGATTTTTCATTGAAAAGAAGCACATCATCTTATAAATTAGAAACTCTATCCAATGTATTTGCATTGTGTATTTAAACTGGAATTTGCACATAAGCCAGATCTTCAGTTGTTGAGGTGCCCAGTTTGTCTCACTGAATTCTGGCTGACAGGAAATGGACTACACTTGGAATTGGTTTTAATATACCATTGGTTCTATATTTAGAAGGGGAGGATATATCAAGAAAGGACTGGCAAAGATAATAGTTGGCACCACAGGAATCCTGCTTCGTTTTTCTGCTGCACTACCAACCAGACAAACCTAAGTTTAGAGTTGCAATTCCTATAAGGAGGTAAAATCCTACGAATAATGTACCAGATGCTCTCAAGATTTAAATTAACTACTTCATTCGCCCATTATCGACAAGCACAGAATAAAGTAAATCCAGGAAATGTTTTTTTTTGAGAAATACTTTCGCAATTGTTATGAATTTTCACTCTTTACAGTCACAATATATTCTCCACATTCTCACTGTTTAGTACAAATTCAGTGCTAACTATTATTTTCTTACTTTGTGTGATCTCTCAGGACAAAACTAGTAAAAAACAAAGACGGGTACTACATCAAAGTGAATGTATTGGTCATACTGGAGCTTCATTTTGAAGTGTACTGCTTAAGTTGGACAAGTGTGCACCATATGGATGTTTTCCTGGTTTTTAGTGATGGCAACCTATTTTACCCTGGTATTTCGTCTGTGCTGGGGGATTGCACACATTGGGAAAATTCTTATCAGTCTCACAGAGGCAGTGTTAGAAGCAGCACTAAACTTTGAAAACAACACATCCAATTAGCTCCCTACGTGATCCCATCTCCAGGTAGTCTTGTTGGAAGAAGCATCAATGCAGCCAGAGCTACCCACCTATTAACTGGCCTCCCCCTGGAAAATCGCACCACGTTGAGGTCAGCCAACACCTGTGAGTTTGGGAATTTTTAGTGCTGACTGCAGAAAATGTTCAAAACTGTAAGATTTCCCTGCAAGATAACTAAGTATGACTGCGGGTTATTAAGGACAGTTCATAGATTTACTACAGCATGAAAGCTGGCCATAGGCCCATCGAGTCCATACCAACCCTCTGAATAGCATCCCACCCAGATTCACTACCCTATCCCTGTAACCCTGCATTTCCTATGGCCAATCCACTTAACCTGCACATCTTTGGACTGAGAGGAAACCAGAGCACATGGAAGACACGAGGAGAACATGCAAGCTCCACACAGGCAATCACCTGAGGGTGGAATCAAACCCAGGTCCTTGGCGCTGTGAGGCAGCAGTGCTAGCCACTGTGCCACCCCTTGTTAGTGGGATGCTGGTGTCTTTTGCCTTCTTGCAGACTTTAATGCAATATCATTGTAACAAATTCAGTGACATGCCACAGATTTTGTAATTTTCTAGTCCAACTTTCATCTCTATTGAGATGCAGCATGATGTTCTGTCTGACAACAGCTTCAACTTTGCCTAATCTTCATGCTCATTGCCATTGACTTCTTCCTCAATAAATCCATGATTTTGAATGGAACTAAAGAAATCTGTAAATGCCGGCTATTAAAGTCAATTGGCAGGTTTATTCTTTAATTGAGCACAAGGCCTTTGCTCAAACTGCTGTTATATTCAAGAAATACATTCACATCATGTTTAGCATCCCTACCAATTAAACCTTTGGCATAGAAATTGCCAATTTACCTGTGGTAGATTGGCAAACAGACTCTGAACATTCATAATGGGATCAATCCACCAGTCAGATTCTTTCAACACTTCTACAAAAATCTTCTAGGACATGTTGCATACATGTAAGTGATTCCTGTGAATGGTTCCATTCAGGTCTCTGTTAACTAGCATGTTTATGGAACAAATATTCCCAAGCCCAATTCTAAGGATGATACAATTTTGCTCCTCCAAGAAATTGGTGTTTGTTTTTCAGCCATCACACCATTTAGACTTCTTCAGCCAGTACTACCTACTCAAGCTGATTATATTTCTTTCAGCATTGTGATTGTCTATTTAACCCCTTGGCATCATGGTAGCCCACAAACCCACCAACACACTAAAACAGCAGCTAATGAACTTGAAAGACCCCATACAGATAACAAGCAAAATCAATGTTATTTACAAAATACCGTGCAAGGACTGTAACAAACACTACATTGGACAAACAGGCAGAAAATTAGCCACCAAGATACATGAACATCAACTAGCACGAAACGACATAACCTCTCTCATTAGTATCCTTACGTACATATGAGGAAGGACACCACTTCGACTGGGACAACACATCCATTCTGGGACAAGCCAAACAGACACGCATGAGAATTCCTAGAAGCATGGTGCTCCAACCGGAACTCTATCAACAAAGACATTGAGTTAGACCCCATCTACCACCCCCTGAATAAAAGAACAGGAAATAACATCACCACAGGAAATGGCATCACCAAACTCAAAGAAACCCAAACATATAAATAGAAAGAGGGAATTATCAACAGTGCTTTGCCCGGAGGCCGACTGAAGATGTTACCTAGTAGGGTGACAAAATGTCTGGAAATGAACCTTCCAGCTCAGCGAGCAAACCTACATCCAAAATTATATTATCTTCTCAACCCAAAGGAAAAAACGGCACTTTCTGAGGTGCCTTGCGCAGAACTGAACACAACATTCCAGATTACGTGGGCTCTAAGGGATGCAATGCCCCCGTGGTATTATTGATAGACCATTAATCCAGAAACTCAGCTAATGTTCTGGGAACCTGTATTCAAATCCCACCCTGGCCAACAGAGGAATTTGAATTCAATGAAGAATCTGTAATTAAGGGTCCACAGATGGCCCTGACACCATTGTTGATAGTTGGAAAAACACATCTGATTCACAAATGCCCTTTAGGCAATCCTTTCTTGGCCTGGTTACATGTGACTCTGGACCCACAACGATGTGGTTGACTCTTAATTGGCAATAAACACACGCACATAAGTGACAAAAAAGTGAAGGTCTGAGTAACACGTTAAAGCATGACATTTGTTCCAAGTACTCATTCAGAGTCCAAAAGAGTCTTACTCAGCATGCCAGTACCTCAGTCATGCAAAATTGCTTTAATCCTTTGCAATTCACCAAAGGCACAACATGTCCACAGCATGTCCATCTCCCTGGATCTACACTCATCCCCATAACATCTGGATAACAAGGATACCTAAGTCAGGCTCCTACGTATTGATAACAGCTTCATCTTCAACACCATAATTCCAAATAAACTCATCTCTAAACTGTTCCCCGTAACCTCGACATCCTGATGCATAGACCACAATCAGTAAGAATAGGTGACAACACTTCCCTCCATCATAGTTCTCAACACTGGTGCCACACAAGGCTACATACTCAGCTCCATACTATACTCATTAGACAGTCACGACTGTGTGCCCAAATTCCACCCTAAGTTTGTTAACGGCACCACCATTGTAGATCAGGGCTCAAACAACGATGATGCAGAATACAGGAAACAGCTTGAGTGTTTAGCAGCATGATATAAAGATAACAATCTCTCCAATAACATCAGCAAAATGAAGGAGTTGGTAATTGAGGTCAGGAAGCAAAGTGGAGGGCATGCCCCTGTCTGCATCAATGGTGCTGAAGTGGAAATGGTTGAGAGTGTCATGTTCCTGGGAGTGATGATCACCAACAATCTGTCCTGGTCCGCCCACATCAACACAACTGTCAAGAAAGCCAAATGATGTCTCTACTTCCTCAGGAGCTAAGGAAATTTTGCATGTCCACAAAGACTCTTAGCAATTTTTATAGATGGACTATTAAAAGCATCGTATCTGGATACGTCATAGTGTAGTATGACAATTGCTGTTCCTAAGACAGCAAGAAACTATAGACAGTTGTGAACACAGCCCAGTCCAACACGCAAACCAGCCTTCCTTCTATTGACTCCACTTATACTTTCCTCTGCCTTTGGAAAGCAACCAACAGAATCAAAGACCCCTCCCATCTCAGCTATACTCTCTTCCATCCTCTTCTGTCGAGCAGAAGATATAAAAGTTATAAAGCAAGTATGAACAGATTCAAGAACACCTTCTTCTCTGCTATTATCAAAATGTTAAACAGACCTCTCAAATGTTGATCTCTCTCTCTCTGCACCTGCTCTGATGCAGTAAAACTGTATTCTGCACTCTGTTCTGCTGACCTAATATATTTTGCACGATATGATTTACCTGTCTAGCAGGCAAAACAACATTTAAAAAAATATTTTTAAAGTATAAAAACTTATCTTGAGTGTTCAGCGGTCTTCATTTGTTTGGCGGCAGCTACCCTGGGAGGAGTGACAGCGAGGACCAGGGGCCTGACGGGAAGATAATTTTTTTAAAGTATAAAAACTTACCTTGTGTATAGATGAAATGCATGCTGAGCAAAAGTGGACATGGGATTGTTGGGTAAATGAAGCTTTATATTTGGGCAGTTGTTTTACCGAAAACACTACTTTAGTAGTGTCTCCCACCCATCCTCCTCCTTTAACCAAACAAAAAGGATGTATGTGCCAGATTGGTAAGGTGACTAGTTTTTTTAGTTTTGAGTGGTCTCATTGGGTATTTAGAATCGTGGGAATGGAGGTTAGGGCAGTTGAATGTTCCTCCTGCAGAATGTGGGAGGTAAGGGTCACCACTAATGTTCCTGCTGACTTCACCAAACTCCAGCTCCTCAAAAATCACCTTAGGGAACTGGAGCTGGAGCTGGATGAACTTCAGATCATACCGGAGGCGGAGGAGTTATTAAGAGGAGTTACAGGTACAAGAGGAAGGTAGATGGATTACAGTTAGGGGGTGGAAAGGGAACTGGCAGGCAGTTCAAGGATCCCCTGTCGCCATTCCCTTCCAAAACAAGTAAACTGTTTTGGATACTGTTGGGGGGGATGACTTACCAGGGGTAAGTAATGGAGAACAGGTCTCGGGCACAGAGTCTGTCCCTGTTGCTCAGAAGGGAAGGGGGAAGAGGAGCAGAGCATTAGTTATTGGGACTTCATAGTTAGGAGGACAGATACGAGGTTCTGTGGGAATAAGAGAGACTCACGGTTGGTGTGTTGCTTCCCAGGTGCCAGGGTTCGTGGTGCCTCTGATCTTTTTTTTGGGGGGGATCTTTAAGCGGAAGGGGGAGCAGCCCCAAGTCGTGGTTTACAGAGGCACTACTGACATAGGTAGGAAGAGAGATGGGGATTGAAGGCAGAAATTCAGGGAGCTAGGATGGAAGCTTAGAGCTAGAACAAACAGAGTTGTTGTCTCTGGTTTGTTGCCCGTGCCACGTGCTAGCGATGTGAGGAATAGGGAGAGAGAGGAGTTGAACACGTGGCTACAGGGATGGTGCAGGAGGGAGGGTTTTTGGATTCCTAAATAAATGAGACTCTTTCTGGGGTAGGTGGGACCTCTACAAATAGGATGGTCTTCACTTTAACCAGAAGAGTTTCAATATCCTGGCGGGGAGATTTGCTAATGCTCTTCGGCTGGGTTGAAATTAATTCATCGGGGGGGATGGGAACCTAAATTGTAGTTAAAGTATACAGGAGGTTGAGAGTTGTGTGATCAGAAATAAGGTTTCAAGGTTGCAAGAGGGCACTGGCAAGCAAGAAGTTGGTTTGAAGTGTGTCTACTTCAACACCAGGAACATCCGGAATAAGGTGGGTGAACTTGCTGCATGAGTCGGTACCTTGGATTTCGATATTGTGGCCATTTCAGAGACATGGGTAGAGCAGGGACAGGAATGGCTGTTGCAGGTTCCGGGATTTAGATATTACAGTAAGAACAGAGGGGGTGGTAAAAGGGGGTGGGGTCGTTGAGGTGGCATTGTTAGTCAAGGACAGTATCACGGTTGCAGAAAGATGTTTGAGGACTCATCTACTGAGGTAGTATGGGCTGTGGTGAGAAACAGGAAAGGAGAGGTCACCTTGTTGGGAGTTCTCTATCAGCCTCTGAATAATTCCAGAGATATAGAGGAAAGGATAGCAAAGGTGATTATCGATAGGAGCGAGAGTGGCAGGGTAGTTGTTGCGGGGCCTTTAACTTTCCAAATATTGACTGGGAATACTATAATTCGAGTACTTTAGATGGTTCAGTTTTTGTCCAATATGTGCAGGGGGGGAGGGGTTCCTGCACAGTATTAGATGTGATACTGAGCAATGAACCCAGCCAGGTTTAGATTTGGAGGTAGGTGAGCATTTTGGTGATAGTGACCACAGTTCAGTTATGTTTAATTTTAGCGGTAGAAAGGGATAAGTATATACCGTAGGGCAAGAGTTAAAACTGGGTAGAAGCAATTACAATGCGATTAGGCAAGATTTAGGATGCACAGAATGGGGAAGGAAACTGCAGGGACTGGGCACAATTGAAATGTGGAGCGTATTCAAGGAACAGCTACTGTGGATCCTTGGTAAGTATACACTTGTCAAGCAGGGAGGACGTTGTCGAGCGCAGGAGCAGTGGTTTATTAAGAAAGTGGAATCTCTTGTCAAGAGGAAGAAGAAGACTTGTGTTAGGATGAGATGTGAAAGCTTGGTTAAGGTGCTTGAGAGTTACAGGTTAGCAGGGAAAGACCGAAAGAGTGAGCTAAGAGGATCCAGGTGGGGACATGAGAAGTCATTGGTGGATAGGATCAAGGAAAACCCTAAGACTTTCTGTAGGTATGTCACGAATAAAAGAATGACGATAGTAAGATTCGGGTAAATCAAGCATAGTAGTGGGAAGGTGTGCATGGAGTCAGAGGAGATGGGGAAGTGCTAAATGAGTATTTTTCATCAGTATTCACACTAGAAAAAGACAATGTTGTTGAGGAAAATACTGAGATACAACTACTAGACAAGATGGGAGGTTCACAAGAAGGAGGTGTTAGCAATTCTGGAAAGTGTGAAAATAGAGAAGTCCCCTGGGCCGGATGGGATTTATCCTAGGATTTTCTGGGAAGCCAGGGAGGAGATTGCCGAGCCTTTCACTTTGATCTTTATGTCATCATTGTCTACAGGAATAGTGCCAGAAAACTGGAGGATAGCAAATGTTGTTCCCTTGTTCAAGAAGGAGACTAAAGACAACCCTGGTAATTATAGACCAGTGAGCCTTTCTTTGGTTGTGGGTAAAGTGTTGGAAAACGTTATAAGAGGTAGGATTTATAGTCATTTAGAAAAGAATAAGTTGATTAGGAATAGTCAACATGGTTTTGTGAAGGCTAGGTCCTGTCTCACAAACGTTATTAGTTCTTTGAGATGGTGACCAAACAGGCAGATGATGGTAAAGTGGTCGATGTGGTGTATATGGATTTCAATAAGGCATTGGATAAGATTCCACATGGTAGGTTATTGCACAAAATATGGAGATTCTGGATTGAAGATGATTTCGCAGTTTGTATCAGAAATTGGCTAGCTGAAAGAAGACAGAGGGTGGTAATTGATGGGAAATGTTCATCCTGAATCTCAGTTACCAGTGGTGTACCACAAGGATCTGTTTTAGGGCCACTGCTGTTTGTTATTTTTATAAATGACCTACATGAGGGCGTAGAAGGATGGGTTAATAAATTTGCAGATGATACTAAGATTGGTAGAGTTGAGGACAGTGCCGAAGGATGTTGCAGGCTACAGAGGGACATAGATAAGTTGCAGAGCTGGGCTGAAAGGTGGCAAATGAGTTTAATGCGGAAAAGCGTGAGGTGATTCACTTAAGGAGTAACAGGAATGAAGAGTGCTGGGCGAATAGTAAGATTCCTGATAGTGTAAGTGAGCAGAGAGATCTCGTTGTCCATGTACATAGATCCCTGAAAGTTGCCACCCAGGTTGATTGGGTTGTTAAAAAGGCATCCGGTGTGTTAGATTTTATTGGTAGAGAGATTGAATTTTGGAATCATGAGGTCACACTGCAGCTGTACAAAACTCTGGTGCGACTGCACTTGGTATGTTATATGCAATTCTGGTCACTGCATTATCAGAAAGATGTGGAAACTTTGGAAAGGGTTCAGAAGAGATTTACTAGGATGTTGTCTGGTATGGAGGGAAGGTCTTATGAGGAAAAGCTGAGGGAAATGTGGCTATTTTCATTTGAGAGAAGAAAGTTGAGAGGTGACTTAATTGAGACATGTAAGATAATCAGAGGGTTAGATAAGGTGGACAAGGAGAGCCTTTTGCCCATGGTGATGACTAGCACGAGGGGGTATAGCTTTAAATTGAAAGGTGATAGATGTAGGACAGATGTCCGAGGTAGTTTCTTTAGTGAGAGAGTAGTAGGGGCGTGGAATGCACTGCCTGCAACAGTAGTAGATTTGCCAACTTTAAGGGTATTTAAATGGTCATTGGATAGACATATGGATGAAAATGGAACAGTGCAGGTTAGGTGGGCTTCAGGTCGGATTCACAGGTCGGCACAACATCAAGGGCCAAAGAGCCTGTACTGCGCTGCAATGTTCTATGTTCTATGTTCTATTTTTCACTGTATCTTGGTACATGTGACAACATGTCAAATCAATCTCAAACTCAAATCTTGTCCCGTACCAGCTAGCTCTCATACTAATTGTCCCGCTTCACAATTCCAGTTCCACAGAGACCTCTGGTGAGATATCTGACATGTCAACTTCTGGCTGATGATCTATACCCCAGTTCTCCAAGGCAAAAAAAACACTGCTAACTAACTGTCAAAAGTCTCCATCACCTTGATTATTTTTCTTTGAGATTTCCAGCCACATCCAGTGATTATCATCACGTTGGTCAAGTAGCAGCTCACTGTAGTCTGCTCCAATTAGGAATGCCATGCAGTTCATACCTGTCCCAGGCAAACGGTGTTATTTACATACTCTAAGTATTCCAACATGTGCAAGCAGCAATTTATGAAACACATGCGGAATTCACATGTTGTAGCTGCAATATCACTGGACTACTAATCCAGAACTGCAAGCTATTTCGAACAGGGATTCAAATGGCACCAATGATAAGTTAGAAGAGAAAAGCACATTCTCATGGCTCATTCCACTTGCCCACATAACCTAGTCCGACAGTTTCATTCAGTACAGAGCTCACTCTTCGGTGCCACCTTTCCGATAAAACATGAAACTGTTTTTAGTCATTCACAAGATGTTCATATCACTAGTCAGACTTATATTTATTCCTGAATTCTCTTGAGAACCCTCCTCGAATATAAATGAATGACTTTTCATAATTGATAATATTTATTTCGGTCTGAAGTAAACGTCAAGTATATATGCAGATTTCCTTCCAGATGGGTTTTTATGACTGTGCAGTAGTTTGATTACCATCATTGTGAATAACTTTTAATTATAGATTTTACTTAACCAATTTAATTAAATTCTCCACTTTTCATGGGATTTCATGACATGTCCCTGTTGATCATTTGTCTCGGCCTCTAGATTAATAGCCTAGCAACATAGCCATCATGCTACTGTACCCAATAAACTGAGACTCTGTCTGCCCTCTTTTGTATTTAAACCATGCATGTTGATGGGAAACAGGGTCTGAATGATCAGGAATGGTTCTTTTAAGACTAACAATCTACTCAGTAAGCTATGCATTCTTTGACCCTGCAACCTGTCTTCTCTCCTCCAATTACCATCATACCCATAACGATGCAAACTGCAACAAACATCTGCTCCATCTCGCAAAGATCATCAGCTGCCTCCATAACCACTATTTGCAATGTCCCACCCTGACTATGATCATATCACCACTCATTTCACTTCATAATCACCTTTAGACAACCCAGTCCATCAATTGAGATCCTCCCTACAATCTGGACCCCACTGAGTTTTGAAACGTTTCCCCCATGCCGCACAACCCCCAAGATCTGAGTACCATCTCCCCATAGTAAGCTGAATCCAAAGCCATCAGCTTACCCAACACTGATACATGTCCTCAAAGGTTTCCAACCTTCATGTTGAAAGGTCTGTAACCTTCTAATCAGGTTGGCTATGGGTGCAAAGTACCCAGAGAAAAGAAATTAAAAGAAGTCACGTGATTGGATTCCGCAAGACATTCTGAAACTTTTCTTGGTTTCTCAGCCTCACAATGACACCCCCCAACAACACACACAACCCATCTCCAAGCTATAGTGCAGACTTGTGAATCTGAATCACACCAAAGCAGTTTGAAAATTCCAATTCAATTTTAAAAAGTAACAAATTGCAGGTATCGTGTGATCATGAAGTAGGTAAGTATGAAGAGTAGGATGAACAAGAATGGTTCCTTAATGTGATTGAATTCTCATATCAATGTGGTTGACTTTTAATTGACCTTTGAAATTACCTTGAAAACTATTCAGTCGTAATGAGCATTTGTGAAAGTAGCACATGGACTGCAATCATTCAAAAATGATGTATCACTCCCATCTCAGGAAAACATGGGGTACACACATCCTGAAAATGAAGGAGGAAGTATGTACATATGAGCTTGATAAAAGGTGAATGTGCTGCTTATTTCAGCCCAGAAAATTAAGGTACAGGTTTGCAAAAGCTAAGCAGTAAAGGCCATCCTGGCATACATAGAAAAACTGCTGGATTTGAACCTATTAATGTACAGCTACAATCACAAAGCTCCTGCTGCTTGTGCAATGAGGCCCATCCTACTCATTAGTGCAGTAGCTTGCAGTAACAGCTGTACCATTCTATAGCCTCTTGATAAGTCAAGCTAACTGGTAATTAATCAACAGTGTCCTGGAATATTATGTACCTGTAACAGTCTGCCACAGTGGAAGAAACTTGACTCCAAAGGGATCCTATTTACATGCCTACCTGTAACTCAGAAAGCCATTAGTTGGTGGAATATACTATTTCTAAACTGATACGATTGGCATGAAGTTAGAGCAAAGATTGAATAATGCAAAATGTAAAGTTCAATACATAGGACCTCATTTTTTGGTGGTAATGATGACAAAACTGTCAGTGTTTGCCTGAAACTGACAGCATCTTTGGGAATTTGCACATGCCCAGACTAAAGGACTAAAGCCAGCATTCAGAAGTTTCTATCAGTGACTCTGTGCTCCTGCAGAGACAGTGCTGATTGAGGTCCTCTGGATTTATACAGTATAAATGAAGGCCAGTGGATCATCATGCCTGTGAGTTGGCTCTTTGAAAGAACTCTCCACTTAAATGCCATTGGCGATGCTGTAAAAGCACTTTAAAAAGTTGCACTTTGTTGGATGGGGTGAACAGACTTTTTAACAGGCTTCTAATTTCTGCATACAGCCAAGCAGTCTCATTGGCTTTGAGAAGTCAGTTTTATATCCATGGAATGTCAATTTTTTCCATTTATATTAAAATAAATTCTTTCAAACAATAAATCTTGAACAATTTATATTTAAGTCCAATCATATTCATTTTTAATCTTGGTATCTGAGCATTTATGGTATAAGTGAAAAATATACTAAGCACTTTCAATGCCCTAATTTGCTATCTGTGAGAATGTATCAATGAAATTGGGTGTTTACCCTGTTTGCTGACAGCATTGCTTTCTGTATACCTAGAAATCCTATGGCACCAAGTTGAAGCAGCTGTGGACAAGTGGGGTGTCTGGAGTTTTGTGAGCAGCATCCGAGCAGTGACAAAAAATATTATTTTACCTCTGATCCCAAAGTCCATACTTTAGCATTTTGTATGAATTATATTTAAGGGACAAAGACAAATCTCTGGAAAGCCTTTGTTCAAGTGATGAAATATTCTGGGTGAAATGTATAGAAAGATGCTAGCACTGTAGAAGAAGAAGGTGTGATTGTCTGAAGGCATTTCTTCTTTTGATGATTTCTTTGATGTCTGCAGATTTCTATATTGATGCACAATGTGGACTGACAGGAAACCAGTTCTTTCCTGTGATTCTTAACATGATGATTTCCCAATTTTCACCTCGAGAGGTGTGAATGCACCGGAGCTGCTCTCCCTGAGGAGTGAGGGAGGAAGAATTAGAATGTCCTCTAGTGGTTGATTCTGAGCAACATGGACATAGACCTGAAAATAAGTCACTAGTTTGTCCATCTGTCAGAAAATAAAGCTTATAACAATAAGGAAGAAATATTAATCATGCAAAAAAAAGCCGGAAAATTGGTTGAAAACACTTTAATTATGGAGACTTTTTTCAGGTACAAGATTAGCACTTACAAAAAATTCTGCAGGAAAATTCAAATCTTCCAACCCCTTGGCCTAATTTCCTGTCTGTACTAGACAAAGACTTATTATAATATTCTCCAGCTTTTAACTGAATCTATTTCTGTGTTTCAAAGGGTGTAGTTAATCTTCCTCTTCGCCATAGCATGCAGAGAAATGTCCTCTCATAAACTAGTTTCATAGACTTTATGCAGTT
This sequence comes from Chiloscyllium plagiosum, assembly GCF_004010195.1. Classification (NCBI taxonomy): domain Eukaryota; kingdom Metazoa; phylum Chordata; class Chondrichthyes; order Orectolobiformes; family Hemiscylliidae; genus Chiloscyllium; species Chiloscyllium plagiosum. The sequence goes on from NC_057711.1 coordinate 46,184,604, forward strand.
GCTACTTAACAAGCAGTTTGTTGACAGACTAATAAACATTCATCATATTCCACTATATTTTTCTTTTCAGCGCCAGTACAATTGAGGACAACTACAGTAAATATATTACAAATGTATTTTTTTTTAGACAGCAACATACGCTCATCTGAATAATCTAATCCTTTTCATTGGCATATCTCTCTGACACAGTGAATGTTTTTGAACCTGGACTTCCTCCTGTGCATGTGGCGACTAGGTTTCACTAGTAGAATGTTACAGGAACTCCCTGGTAGTATTTGGAAGGAGGAATAGAGCCATCAATATTTATAGAGAGAGGACAGGTGGTGTGTTTGATGAAGACAGTGGAAGTAAAGTTACAAGAATGAAAACCTCTTTGATGTGACCCTGGGCCCTTACCCAACATTCCCTTGAATGCTATCTTAGCGTGTTTTTTTTCAGTTCAGCTTTGTAGTTAGAAATCAGACTTAGACTTGTAAACATTTGATAAGATGCCACATCAAAGACTATTGCAGAAAATGAAAGCTTATGATGTCGAAGGTATCACGCCAGCATGGATTGAAGATTGGATCAACAACAGGAAACAGAACAGTTTTAAATGCTTCTTTTCTGCCGAGCAAGTCACATTAAGTGGTGTGCCATGAGGATTGGTGCTTAGGTTTCAAATTTTTTTAAATTACTTTGGTGAAGGGACTGAAGTATGATTGCTAAATGTACTGGTAACACAAAACAGGTATGAAATAAGTCATGAATATGACATACGGAAGCTAGAAAGGAATATAGATTGGTTAAGTTAAGAATATAGATTGAACAAGTTATCAAAATATGATACATTGTGGAGCTCTGAGACATGTGTCCCAGTATATGAATCATTTATGGTTAATATGCAGATACAGCAAGTAATTAAGAAAGATAATAGGATAATATTGTTTATTTGAGGGGAATCGAATACAAATATAACAAGGTTCAATTACACATGGAATTGATGAGAGCACTTCAGGAATATTGTAACAGTACTGGTCTGTTTATTTTTCAAAAATGTCAATGTGTTGGAAGCAGTTGGGAAAGGGTTTATTAGACATTCCTAGAATGAATGGGTTGTCTTATGAGGAAGGATTGGACAGGCTAGATTAATCTCCCCTGGAGATTAAAAGAGTAAAAGCTGAATTGATTGAAACATGTAAGATCCCAAGGGGTCTTGACAGAGACATGTGAAAAGGATGTTAACTCATAAGAAAATCTAGGTCACCATTTAAACTAACAGCGTGGTCCAATAAAGGCAGAGATGTAAAGAATTCATTTTTCACAGATGAGTGTGTGATTTTGAAACTGTCTTCCGGAAATGGTGATGGAATCAAAGACTTTGAATATTTTTAATGCAGAGCCAGAAAGACTCTTGATAAACAAGGGGACGATAAGCACTGGGACACTGGAGATATTATGCTAAGGAGGGGGCAAGGCAGCAGGGTGAGAATATGTGGTTTAGTTGTACCATAGAATACTACAACATAGAAGGAGGCCATTCAGCACATCATGCCTGTGTGAATATTTCATAGAATTACCTCTGTCCAATTAGCAGTTTTATCTTTTAGCATTGCCCAATTTCTTTCCTCCTTGGTATCATCTATTTCCCTTTCAAAGTTACAACTGAATTCACATCTGTTGCCATTTCATGCAGTGCATTCCTCATCCCAACATCTCATCCGGAGAAAAAATATTTTCTCCAGTCACCTATGTGTTTTGTTTTACCAAAATTGTAAATCTGTGTCCTTGGACTGCTGATCCTGCTTCCAGTGGAAACAGCTCCTCCACCAAAATTAGTCTCCGTCAAATTTCCTCCAAACCTTCTTTGCTATAAAGAAAACAATATAATAAACTGAAGTCCCCGATACTTACTACCGTTCGTATAAACTACTTCAGTATCCTGTATAAGGCCTTGAAATCTTTCTTAAATACAACACTCTGAATTCAGCTTAACTCATGCTGTCCTCATGTTGCTAGGAAAGAAAGCCAGGCCTGAGGAAATGAAGAGACAATTCCAGTTAAATGTTCATTCTGCTTTATCTGCTCAGGATAAATGACCAAATAATGCACATTTGATGCAATTTGTTTAATGGGAATGATTATTAAAAAGGAAACATTTTGTTTGAGACGTTAACAAGGCCATGAGAAGGTCATTGCTATATATATTATTTTTGTAGGAGCCTACTGATAGAAATGTGTTAGTGAACAATTCTAGATTATCGAAGTACTTCCATCAGTGTTAAAATGCTGAACAAAGGATTAAGAATTCATTGTTTCCAAGAAAATGTTCTTTGGAGACAAAGCAAAGTATTACTCAAAGGTTCCCAATGCAAATGTCCTCAAGCCTAAAATGGACATGAGTTGGTTAGAAAGGTTAATTAAAACCACCATCTTTTTCCTTGCCCTCTGCCTGCAGGTGGTTGGACATGATTGCCATTAGCTGGATAAAACCAGAGGCATCATGCTCAGCTGTTCAGACTCATAACACCTGTCCTCTGGTGTGGTCATGATTTATGATGTGCATTTAGTTCTTCTTTAAAAGCTTTATACGGGTGGACTCAAGCCACAGAGTCGGGATTCTTTTACTTTCAGAGCCATAATTATGGCATAAAGTAATCCTACAACTATAAGACCCTCAAGATATCTTCTTTGTGAATAAGGATTATGGGTAAACTGTGCCAACTAGGTTGGAGATGGATGTCTCAATGGGATTTTAATCTTAGCAAGTGGGAAATAACAAAGGCAGGTGGCCATTTTGTTGCAGACAAAGCAAAATACCTAAATCAACTTTGCAAACTTTGTGGGCGGCACGGTGGCACAGTGGTTAGCACTGCTGCCTCACAACACCAGAAACCCACGTTCAATTCCCACCTCAGGCAACTGTCTGTGTGGAGTTTGCACATTCTCCCCGTGTCTGTGTGAGTTTCCTCCGGGTGCTCTGGTTTCCTCCCACAGTCCAAAAATGTCCAGGTTAGGTGAATTGGCCATGCTAAATTGTCCGTAGTGTTAGGTGTAGGGGAATGGGTCTGGGTGGGTTGCTCTTCGGAGGGTCAGTGTGGACTTGATGGGTCGAAGGGCCTGTTTCCACACTGTAAGTAATCTAACCTCATACTTACACAAGGACAAAACAACCTTGCAAAGATGATTTTCTTACCCTGTTATAATGTGACTTAGTCCACAGCAATACCTTTTCCATGATTTACACCACAGATTCCATCTGAGTGACAAATCAAACACAGATGCAGCATGGAGCAAAAAGGTCAACAATTTTATTTCATTTAAGGAGGCAATAGATACCTCTTGCCCTAAGCAAGCATGTTGGAAGTAATGTCCTCTGTACTTTATGTCTCAAGATCCAGGCCTTAGGTGATATAAAATATGCTATTTACACAGATGCAATTTAAAGGTGACACCATAAACTTATTTGGCCATTGAAAGCTTAAGATTAAGAGAGGATTAAGATTACTTTCATGGAGGGTTTCTCTCCACAAGGCCGAGTGAGTTTCCTCATACGATTGATCATCATTAACAATGGGCCTTATCCCTATAGTGTCCCCTTCAGTTAATGCTAGCCCAAAGCTGCCACTTGCTGAAAGTGTTACAATTGCTGTTGCTTGGTATATCTTGACCTTGCAGGCCCCAGTTCCCTATTTAAAAGGCCATTGTGTTATGGTTAAGCGATGGCAGTCCACAGCTGCCTTGCTGGGTTGCATACGTTCACCCAAAACATTGCAGACAAGGGAAAATGACCTCAGCTTTGTGAACAAGGGCCTGGAGGGACTGATAGATGGCAGAGTCTCCCCCCATAACTGATGGAGAAGACCTTGAGATCAAATCCTGCCAGCCTAGTCCCAGGTCAGTGTCCACCATTTAGAGAAACACAAGCAATGTTGAAAAAAAGTTAGTGACCTTTTCTGCTCTGCCAGGATAAGTGCCATGATCTACTCTCTGCTTTCTCCCACTCACTCAATCTCTGATACTCATCCACTCCAACCAGAGCTATATCTTTCTCACTGTTGCATGCAAAATCTTTCCTCACTAACACTTGCCTATGGATCCCATCAGACTACAAACCCTGCAAGGTTTCTGTGCTGTGTACTCATTTCCCTAGAATACCTCACCAACTTTTGACAACCAGGAGAAAGTGAGGACTGCAGATGCCTGAGATCAGAGTCGAGAGTGGGGTACTGGAAAAGCACAGCAGGTCAAGGGGCATCCAAGAAGCAGGAGAATCAATGTATCGGGCTTCAGGAATAATGATTATTATTCCAACACCCCACTATCATCAACTTTCTACAACCCTCCACCCCTACCACTCTATCAGCACTAACAGCAAAGCCACTCACTCAATCAATCCCTGTCTTTGCTTCATTTGAGGAGAAAACATGCCGTAATAGGGTGAAAAGAGCCTGGATGGGTGGCATGGTGCCAGATATTCATCTCTTCAGCCCTTACAAGGAGAGGATCATGACCCTAGCCAACAAGGACCGGTGCCACTCATACTGAAACCTCTATTAGTTTGGTGCTCTCCCCCGTGAATACATTATCATCATACCACAGCTTCTACTCCTTGACCTGTACATTCTCTGGTTTCCTGCAGGAGCCCGTGGGATTTTCCCAGTCTCTGCGGCCAAGAGGGCTTCCTCAGAAGACATCACCTCCTCCACCTCAGAGGAATCAGCAGCAAGGTTTCCTCCTGTCCACCACCACCAGCTTAGATATGAACACCTCACTGGCTAAGTTAGAGCCTGGAGCCTGACACTGCCACACCTCCGGAGCTGGGCAAACAATTCAAGCTGCTGACTGTCAGAGCCCAGGCATCTGCTTAGCCCCAGTCAGATGATCCTATCCATGGTGTCAGCTATTAGAGAATTTGTTAGCATGGATGTTTGTGTAGAGGAGCAGCATACAGGTTTGTCAGCTGCCCGTGTACTACAAAGTGCAAACTGAATGACAGAAGCATACTGTAAGTGCTTTGGAGATGTGCAATGATGATATTTTGAGACTAATATACATGAAATGCCAATGGTCATAGCTACGTGCAGTTGCTGGTGATGGAAAATGCCCTGAGATACCTAATGACCTCAGATTACAATGGGATCTTGATCAGATGGGCCAATGAGCTGAGAAGTGGCAGATGGAATTTAATTTAGATAAATATGAGGTGCTGCATTTTGGGAAAGCAAACCTTAGCAGGACTTATACACTTAATGGTGAGGTCCTAGGGAGTGTTGCTGAACAAAGAGACCTTGGAGTGCAGGTTCATAGCTCCCTGAAAGTGGAGTCGCAGTTAGATAGGATAGTGAAGGAGGTGTTTGGTGTGCTTTCCTTTATTAGTCAGAGTATTGAGTACAGGAGTTGGGAGGTCATGTTGCAGCTGCACAGGACATTAGTTCGGCCACTGTTAGAAAATTACGTGCAATTCTGGTCTCTTTCCTATCAGAAAGATGTTGTGAAACTTGAAAGGGTTCAGAAAAGATTTTCAAGGATGTTGCCAGGGTTGGAGGATTTGAGGTATAGGGAGAAGTTAAATAGGCCAGGGGCTGTTTTCCCTGGAGCATCAGAGGCCGAGGGGTGACATTATAGATGTTTATAAAATTATGAGGGGCATGGAAAGGATGAATAGACATAGTCTTTTCCCTGGGGTGGGGAAGTCCAGAACTAGAGGGCATAGGTTTAGGGTGAGAGGGGAAAGATGTAAAAGAGACCTAAGAGGCAACTTTTTCATGCAGAGGGTGGTATGTGTATGGAATGAGCTGCCAGAGGAAGTGATGGAGGCTGGTACAATTGCAAAATTTAAAAGGCATCTGGATGGGTATATGAATAGGAAGGGTTTGGAGGGATATGGGCCAGGTGTTGGCAGGTGGGACTAGATTGGGTTGGGATATCTGGTCGGCATGGACGAGTTGGACCGAAGGGTCTGATTCCATGCTGTACATCTCTGACTCTATGACTCTATGACTGACACCCGAGGTGGGTTTCTGGAAGAGCAAGCAGTGAGCTGGAGTTTCTTTACAAAGAAACAAAAAATGGCACGTGGATATTGTTGGGTTGGACATTTGCTGGTCATTCCTAATTGCCATTTTAAAGCTCTGACTTTCATGTCAGGACTTCTCAGCATCAAGGTTATATTTGGTAGGCGGAAGAATGGAAGAGTGCATTTTAGTAAGGTGAGATTTAGTAATAATGAGGGTGATAATGAGCAATAATTCCTGTTAATAGACCTCTCATTGCTCACTAGAGAAAACTTTGTCCCAATATCAAGGAAAACAGCATTGAGAGGGATTTGCTGAACCTCTCACTCAAATTTCTGTCCATAGTCCATGTTATTTAGAGGCTGGGAAGATTCCACCCTCTGATACCAAAGGAGATCATGTGCCCTCCACAGCCTTCATCATTCTTCTGCGATAATACGTTTAATATTTCTTGGAAGGCTTAAGTTTTAAAATCTGTGAAAAATTGGGTTTGTTTCAGGAATGCGAAAATGGCTGGAGTTGTTTCTTGAAAGATCATTGTGCACATTGAATATTTTTTAAAAGAAGGCTTCCAAGAAATTGTGGTGACTAATGATAACTGCTTGCTTTGCTGTAGAACCTTACTGTTGTAATTTGAATAGTGACTGGATAAAGTGGTGTTTGGAATTAGTTGGGGAAATGAAAAGGAAGGATTGACCAGTTAATCTCTCCTATTTCTGCAAAGAACCCTCTTTTTGGGTCAAGGTGAATCCTATTTGTTTTGTTGGTAAGTGATTGTGGGAACATCTTAATATTTTGCATTCTGAGCAGTATGTGCCTGGCTGGACTCAAAGCACGAACATTCATGATTAATAAATTGATTGCATGTGCCAGAACATCAGAGCGGCAGATTTCAGAACATTTCATGCTTTGTTCTTTTTGCCTTCAAGAATAACCCAATGGCCAATAAGTGTTTATTTTATAAAGTGAAAATGCAGCGAGAAATCTATTTTATTTTTTTTTCCTGAAGAGTTACTCTGTGATACGTTGCAATATAACACAAGTCAAGATGTTGGGGTCACTTGTTAGTTAATTAACACATCAGTATTGAATGCTTTTTGTGGTATGCACTGTGTTTCAGCTATGATCCAGAGAAATTGTATAAACTAGGCAAAAAGGGAAAATGTTATTGATAACAATGCACGTGCAATATATGCTGCTCAGAACCATGCAAATTATATCGTAAGAACAAATGTAAAGAAAACATGATCCACTCTCAGTTTTTGAAATTATGTGAGATTGTAATAATACATTAGATTCTGTAAGAGCAAACACATGACCAAAAAACATTAGGTATATTAGAAATGAAAGTAGCAGAGTGAAACAACACTATGTCATGCTGTCAGGATAAAGACTAAAAGAGATCTGCTTCATATGGTACTTTTCCAGATTTGCACTCCTGGTGCTTTGTGGTATTTGCCCCCATTATCAGGAAATGGTACTGAGTAAGGGTTGTTTGAGATAGTTTGCTGCCACCAATCTTCCTTTGTCTTTGCTTTGTTTTGGGCCTATTAATTTATAGGTTAATTCAAAGGAAGTTGCTGAAGGAAGGAACCTCAACATACATTCAGTGCTGTCTTCTCTGTTTGGCTCTGTATTACTATTCAATAATTAGTCAGTAAGCGACAGAAAGGAATTTTGGAGAAGATGATACTATAAGATCCTGCGCTACAATTTTCTAACACTGTGTTGATAGCATTAGTCACTGTAAGAAACACTTAATCTATGATAGAATAGCTTTGCATCATCCAACCAATTCTGGCAGTGTTGCTGCTTTTTATGTTATCTAATCACATTACTAACAATGTGCCATCTGTTCTTTGACAGAAGGAAGTCAAGGCACAGAAGAAGACGTTGTACTTGTTTGAAGACACTGTTATTGCAGACCACAGACCACACCTTCACACAGAGGCTGCTCTCTCACAGCCATACATCACACCTTTGAACAAAGTGGGTTGCTCTCTCACAGCCACAGATCACATCTTTAGACAAATAAGCTGCTCTCCCACAGCCATATGCTGAAAATTCACAGTGAAAAGGCTATTTTCTCAGCCTGGTTGCAGTTTTGCAAGGAAAGGCTGGGTCTTCACACTTAAGTGTCATGAAAGCATTTTGTGTCACTTGCATCTGAAGTAAACATCAGCTTTGAAACACACAGCCGAGAAGCTGATAATAAGCTGATCAGTAATGAATCCCAAATGTAAACAGCACACCGGTGATAAAGAAAGAACTGGTGTCAGCATAGGGTAGCTTGAATTAGGAATAGGATCGGTATGGTCAATCATCCTGTTGCTTTGTTTCATTGGTTACAGCTCACAGGACTGTTCTCGAAATGATCGGTGAGAATGTTCATTGTTCAAAGAGTTTTCAGTTGTGGATTTACAGGGAAAGCAAAAATCCTGGGATAATTTAACAAATAACTGAAGCTACAATATGGATTTAGAATTAGAATTAGCTTTATTGTAACATGTACTCACATGAGTACAATAAAAAGAATACAAGTCACCAATTAAGGCGCCACCTTCGGTACCAAGGTTTCTAGGTACAAACTCTTAAGTACACATTCTGAGGGAAAAATACTAGAAATATGAAGAAATAAAAATTTCAGCAATAATTTAGAAAAGTAAAGAAATAAGAGTTTAGAATAAGTTATTCCATCGCAGACCACACAGGCTTCATCTCAAGGCTAGGAATACCAGGAGTCTGAGTCCATGCTGAGACTGGGAGTTCGAGTCCACACTGAGGTCAAGAGTCTGAGTCCATGCTGAGGCTGGGATTTCAAGTCCATACTGAAGCCGGGAGTCTGAGTCCACAATGAGGCCGGGAATCCGGGTCCACACTGAGCCCGGGAGTCCAAGTCCACGCTGAGGCTGGGAGTCTGAGTCCACACTGAGGCCGGGAGTCCGAGTCCACACTGAGGCCAGGAGTCCGAGTCCACAATGAGGCTGGGGGTCCGAGTCCACAATGAAGCTGGGAGTCCAAGTCCACAATGAGGCTGAGAGTCCGAGTCCACAATGAGGCTGGGAGTCCGAGTCCACAATGAGGCAGGGAGTCCGAGTCCGCACTGAGGCTGGGAGTCCGAGTCCGCACTGAGGCTAGGAGTCTGGGTCCACAATGAGGCCGGCAGTCCGAGTCCGCACTGAGGCCAGGAGTCCGAGTCCACAATGAGGCTGGGAGTCCGAGTCCACAATGAGGCTGGGAGTTCGAGTCCACAATGAGGCTGGGAGTCCGAGTCCACAATGAGGCTGGGAGTCCGAGACCACAATGAGGCAGGGAGTCCGAGTCCACAATGAGGCTGGGAGTCCGAGTCCGCACTGAGGCTGGGAGTCCGAGTCCGCACTGAGGCTAGGAGTCTGGGTCCACAATGAGGCCGGGAGTCCGAGTCCGCACTGAGGCTGGGAGGCCGAGTCCGCACTGAGGCCGGGAGTCCGAGTCCACAATGAGGCCGGGAGTCCGAGTCCACAATGAGGCCGGGAGTCCGGGTCCACACTGAGGCAGGGAGTCCGAGTCCACACTGAGGCTGGGAGTCTGAGTCCACAATGAGGCAAAGAGTCCGAGTCCACAATGAGGCCGGGAGTCCGAGTCCACACTGAGGCCGGGAGTCCGAGTCCGCACTGAGGCCGGGAGTCCGGGACCACACTGAGGCCGGGAGTCCGAGTCCACGCTGAGGCTGGGAGTCTGAGTCCACAATGAGGCCAGGAGTCCAAGTCCACACTGAGGCTGGGAGTCCGAGTCTGCACTGAGGCCGGGAGTCCAAGTCTGCACTGAGGCCGGGAGTCCGAGACCACACTAAGGCCGGGAGTCTGAGTCCACGTTGAGGCTGGGAGTCTAAGTCCACAATGAGGCCGGGGTCCGAGTCCACAATGAGGCCGGGAGTCCGGGTCCACACTGAGGCTGGGAGTCCGAGTCCACGCTGAGGCTGGGAGTCTGAGTCCACACTGAGGCTGGGAGTCTGAGTCCACAATGAGGCAAAGAGTCCGAGTCCACAATGAGGCCGGGAGTCCGAGTCCACACTGAGGCCGGGAGTCCGAGTCCGCACTGAGGCCGGGAGTCCGGGTCCACACTGAGGCTGGGAGTCCGAGTTCACATTGAGGCCGGGAGTCCAAATCCACACTGAGGCTGGGAGTCCGAGTCCACACTGAGGCTGGGAGTCTGAGTCCACACTGAGGCTGGGAGTCTGAGTCCACAATGAGGCAAAGAGTCCGAGTCCACAATGAGGCCGGGAGTCCGAGTCCACACTGAGGCCGGGAGTCCGAGTCTACACTGAGGCTGGGAGTCCGAGTCCACAATGAGGCCGGGAGTCCGAGTCCACACTGAGGCCGGGAGTCCGAGTCCACACTGAGGCCGGGAGTCCGGGTCCACACTGAGGCTGGGAGTCCGGGTTCACACTGAGGCAAAGAGTCCGAGTACACAATGAGGCCGGGAGTCCGAGTCCACACTGAGGCCGGGAGTCCGAGTCCGCACTGAGGCCGGGAGTCCGAGTCCACACTAAGGCCTGGAGTCTGAGTCCACGTTGAGGCCAGGAGTCCAAGTCCATGCTGAGGCTGGGAATCAGAGTTCACACTGCGGCAAAGAGTCCGAGTCCACACTGAGGCTGTGAGTCCAAATCCACACTGAGGCTGGGAGTCCGAGTCCACCCTGAGGCTAGGAGTTCAAGTTCACACTGAGGCTGGGAGTCCGAGACCACACTGAGGTTGGGAGTTCGAGTCCACACTGAGGTTGAGAGTTCGAGTCCACGCTGAGGCCGGGATTCAAGTTCACACTGAGGCTGAGAGTTTGAGTCCACGCTGAGGCTGGGAGTCCAAGTGCACGCTGAGGCCAGGGTTCTGAGTCCACACTGAGGCGAAGAGTCCGAGTCTACAATGAGGCTGGGAATCAGAGTCCACACTGCGGCCAGGAGCCCTAGTCCTCGCTGAGGCCGGGAGTCCGAGTCCATGCTGAGGCTGTGAGTCCAAATCTATATTGAGGCCGGGAGTCTGAGTCCACACTGAGGCTGGGAATTCGAGTCCATACTGAGGCCGGGATTCAAGTCCACGCCGAGGCCGGGATTCAAGTCCATGCTGAGGCCAGGAGTTCAAGTTCACACTAAGGCTGGGATTTTGAGTCCATGCTGAGATCGGAAGTCTGTGTTGTCTTTCACCCTGGACATTGCTGATGCGACCTGAGGATAGAAACTAAAATGAAAAAGATAATTTGAAAAAAGAGAGAAAAGTGAGAAAAAAGAAGAGAAATGGATGGAGTGGATCAGCTCTGGCTCAGGATTGCCACCATTTTACCCATCTTTGGGTAAGAGCTGATGCAATTTGGGTTGATATTTTAGCATAGATAATGGATGAGGGAAGGAAGTAAGGATAATATAATGAATGAGCATTTTGAAGATGGCAGGCTCTCAGGGACATTTCTGGGCTCAGCCATTTACAACATTGGGGTGATGATGTAATGGTGTCACGAGTAATCCAGAGACCCAAGTAAAGATCTCGCGATGAGGATTTGAATCTCACCTCTGCTAATGATGAAAATTGAATTCACTAAAAATCTGAAATTCAAAGTCTAATAATGACGATGTAATGGTTGTTGTAAAAACCCATTTGATTCACTGAAGGGCAAAATTGGGATGTAGACCATCACTGACTGGGCCAGCATTTCTTGGACAACCTATTTTTGCTTGTGAATGTGGTAGGGAGAGGCCTTCTTCAATGCTACAGTCCAGTTAGTGTAGGTAGACCCACATCACGATGGAGAACGTTTTGGATCTTGACCCAGCAATAGTGAAGCAATACACTTCCAAATCTGGTTGGTGAGTGGGATAGAGGGGTATTTTTCAGGTGGTGATTCCCTTGTATTTGCTGCCCTGTCCTTTTAGATGCAAGTGGTCATGGGTTTGCAAGGTGCTATCTAGGGGGTTTTGTTGAATTTCTATGGTGCATCTTGTAGGTAATACACTTTGTAGTGGAATAAATGGATATTTGTGGATGTTGTGCTAATCAAGTGGGCTACTTTGGGCTGAATCGTCAAGTTTCTTGAGTGTTGTTTATCTGCACTTTTCCAGGGAAGTGAAAATATTCCATCACAGTCCTGACTTTTACTTTGCAGATTGTGAACAGGCTTTGGGAGTCAGGGGGTGAGTTACACACTGCAGAATTTCTACACTCTGACCTGTTCTTATAGCCACAGTATTTATATGGCTAGTTCACTTCAGTCTCTGATTCATGGAAAAGCCCAAGATGTTGATAGTGGGTGATTCAGTAATGGTAATGCCATTGAATGCAAAGAAATATGGTTAGATTTTTGCTTGTTGAAGATGGTCATTGTCTAGCAGTTCTGAGGCACAAATGTTAGTTGTACTTGTCAGTGTGTTGTCCAGGTCTTGTTGCATTTGGAGAAGAACTGCTTTGGTATCTGAGGAGTTGTGAATAGTGCTGAACATTGTGCAGTCATCAGCGAACAACTCCACTTCTGACCTGATGATGGAGGGAAGGTCATTGATGAAGCAACTGAAGATAGTTGGATCAAGGACACTACCCTGAGGAACTCCTGTTGAGGTGTTCTGGAGCTGAGATGATTGATGTCCAGCAACCACAAACACCTTCCTTTGTGATAGGTTTGAGTCCAAATCCCACATGCTATTAGAGAGGGAGTTCCAGGATTTTGAACCATTGTATAGCATTTATGATTTGGTTTGAGGTCAAAGAGAGAGGGCATATGTTTGCAACTGAAGCAGTTGTGGCAATACAAAAGATAAAAATTGACAATCCTTAGCTAATTTACAACAGGTTTGAGGTTCTTGCAGCATGTATATGCAGGAGCATATGTTGTAAGGTGGGAGTATGAACTAACCATGATATTATCGAGCAGGAGGTTTTTCAAGAGGAAAAAGCAAATAGAAATCTAATGTCATGGATAACAGTATTGTCAGTGAAATAGGCTCAGTTCTCTGCAATTGAGAGCATGAATTCAGAAGACTGTGTTACCAGCTTCATGCCTAGTTTCGGGACTGAGCAGGCGAGGAATATGAAGCGTAAGGACAAAGAATCTGTTGTTGTAGTCTTGTTGTAGATAAGACCAGAAAAGAGCTTCTGATAAGGGATTATGGGAAGTACACATAAGGGCACTTTATGGTGAGCCTGACTGACCATCCTAATTTGGCTGTCAGCACGATTTTTTGCACACTCATGATTATGTAACAAATATTGCCAATTGTGGAATTACTGTTATGAGTTTTGTAATTGTAAGCTGGATGGATAGAGTTAGTACTTTGCTTATTTCAAACAGCTGAAGGGATATGCAATTTGGTTCAATCCACCAGTCTTTGAGACATTCAGTCCACATACCTAACATCATGCAGGTATGTGTGAAATTCGTAGACCACATTACTTTTTTTGTGTGGTGGGACGAACAGCTTTTTGGCTTGACAACAAATTCTAAAAGTGGCAAACACCATTCATGTGGCTATTGTGTAGCAGTGGTGTGAACCAGCCAACTTACTCTGTCGCTCAAACTTTTCAGAATCTTATATGACATAGACTGAGCACTTTTTGAGGACCAAAGATGATGTATCATTTTCTTTGATATGCAGCTAAGAATTATCTGATTGAGGTAACCATTAACCTGCAAGATGATTCTGATGCATTTCATTTTAACATTAAGCTTGCACAGAAAACAAATGGCAATCTTATTATGCATGACACTGTAGAATTTCAAAGCATTTCTTTACCAGGGAAGATATTTTTTGGGATAGATAGTAGTAGGGAGCCCTAGTGAGCTTTTACAATGGAACATCAAGGTGAGGAATTTGACTGCTCTGTTTCAAAGATGAATATGAGCACAGGATGCAGCCCATTAAGACTTGTAAGGAAATTCTTGCATGCAGCTGCGGATTCAAAAAGAGCGAATGTTTTGAAAATATGTAATTGCTGAGAGATTAGGTGTCATTGCATCAAAGATACATTTCTCACCGAACCCAGCAAAGATAATTGTGAGGGCTGAGCCTAGTGAGGATACGTTGGCAACACCATTTACTTGGGCAAACACCATTTTGTTAAAACTGCACTCAACTGCACAAGCTGTTAAGTTCGTAAGCTAAATTAATATTGATTCACACATTGGCCTCAGATCAGATATGGTATAGTGTTGTAGTACAAATATGTATGACTTCCTTGAATTGTACATTTGGGATAGATAAGCAAAGAAAACATGAACACTGCATTGCTATCGAAGTATAAGTCCTGTACAGACATGGCAAATTTGAGGGAATTATTCTCAGCAAATGTGGTAAACCTGTACAAAACTAGTTACAGCAATTCACCCAACCATTTGGCCAGTTCATATTCTGCAGAAATAGTTCTATTTATGATATGGCATAAAGGTACATCATTTTGTGCACCTTGTTAAATCTTTACGTATGTGGACATAGTGAAATGTGAGGGCAAATCTACGTTTGTATTATGTGGTAGCTCTTTGCTTTTACAAAAGTCCGAGAAGTGTGCTTCTTTTTCCCAACTTATTTTCAAGCAAGGCTGGCAAATGGACTAATTGTAAGTAAGTGAATGAGAGGCTAGTTTGGATCAAGCGTCAGATGGGATCAGGTTGGATTGTCGCGGAGCCATCATTTAATATATTGAATATAAATACGTTTGATGCAGAGAGACAGTTTTATGATCACACAGGGAATCAAGGGATATGGGAAGTAGGCACAAAAGTGGAATTGAAATCCAAGATCTGTCATGATCATACAAAACAGTGGACTAGGCTCAAAGATAATATTGGGTCTTCTGCTCCTATTTCTTATGTACTTATGTAATTTTAATAACGGAATGCAGCTTAATCCAAAACATAACACACTGATAAGGGAACAATAACCTATAGGTGAATTGCAGTGGGTGTTGTTGCCATGTTTGAAATATTGTGAAGCATCAAACTTGAAGTAATCAGATGTTATTTTCTTAGAATATTGACAACTGAAGTTGAGTGATTTTAAACCATTTACCTGTTACGTTTTATTTACATTTTGCAGGGTGTATAATCAAGTCTCTAAGTTACCATGATGCTGTCTTGAAATTGTCCTGTATACCTGACTTTGGAAGGTAGACTAGACTCCTGGAGATAGAAAACTGAACTGGTATCATAAAATGACAGACAAAGCATGCTTCTTATGAAATTAACTACGGTTCAAATTTTATTGCTCACATTTATATCGCTGAATGTTTATGCACTATTCTAATGTGCATCTTTTTGTTCAATTAAGTAATATATTAGCCATGTGTTTCATATAGCTTATCTTTCTAACTGCTTCAGGTTCCCACATCACAGATAAAAAAATATAAAAAAAGACACAAAGAATGTTCTATAATGAGTCCATTTTGCTACTGGATTTTCTTTTTTTAAGTCATATGTCAATTATTCAAATTATCATAGATAAATTGAGAGCCACACTAATACCCCAAAATTCCAAAGAAGAGCTATATTTAACCCGAAATATTAACCTGTTTTTTCTCTTCAGATGCTGTCAGACTTGTTGAGTTCTCCAGCACTTTCTGTTTTTATCTCAGCCCTCCAGCATCTGCAAAATTTTGCTTTTAAACCAGATTTCCTATTGGCCCAGGTGCTGTCATCTCTGAATAGCCAGAGATGAGACTGACCTGACATGAGTGCAATGGAATCCTGGGAAAAGACTGAGACATTACCTTTTGTAATAATTGCCCAGAATTTTAAAATTCTGGTGAGTGATAACCTTTCATCTGAAACCTTCTAAAATTATCCCAATCTGAGTTAGAATCAAATACTTTGGAGGGTGCTGAGTCATTCACATTAATGATAACTTAAGAAAAGTTAGAAAAATTCAAGTCTGCTCCAACTCCTGGCTAACTATTTTACTGACCCCAATAGCCACCCAAATTCAGTCACAATAACTTCCTTTACCTGATGAACTTCTATCGTGATCCAATCCTCACTTACAGCTGACCCAATCTAGCTTTTCAGCCATTTGTCTGTCACCTATAATCTGTCATCTATTTTGCCTGCCACATTATTCCCCTCAGTTGGCTGCACGTCTGTATTGCAATGTGAACCATTGCAACAGCATGGGTTAAACTCCCACACAAGTTAAGGTTACCATGATGAAGGACTCTCCATCTCAAACTCTCACCTCACCTGAGGTGTGGTGACCCTCAGATTAAACCACCAATAAACATCTCTCCTTAATGAGAGTGTAGCCTTAAGGTCCAGACACACCATGGTGACTTCACTTTTATTCTACTGCACACATGTCACCTGACCCTGTTACTTACCTGCCACCCTAGCTACTTACCCATTTGCCACACCACCTCTTTGTTCACTTGACAACCTGTGCCCTCACTCAACTAGCGTTTTACCCATAACTTACTAGCACACTGCCCATCAACATTCCGATCGCCACTCTGCAATTTCCTATCCTGCCACTCTACCCCTCATTCTCTGATGTGCCACCCTCCTCCCTCACCCACTTACCTTTAGTCCTTGTCAAAGAGGTTTTGGATCTTAAAGCCTTGGAATACAGCAGTTACTGCTGTGCAAAGAGGGCATGATTTGTCCCCCACTGCTGATCCTGTGCTGCACAGGAAGGCTTCCTGAACAGGTATACTTTGCATTTCTGAAGAGGCTTAATCAGAAGTTTAGATCAAAAATATAGAGCCCCGGGCAAGATAAGTTGCATGTATTTCTGGTCTCCTTTCTATCAGAAGGATGTTGTGAAACCTGAAAGGGTTCAGAAAAGATTTACAAAGATATTGCCGGGGTTGGAGGACTTGAGCTAAAGGGACAGGCTGAATAGGGTGGGGCTGTTTTCCCTGGAGAATCGGAGACTGAGGGGTGACCTTATGGAGGTTAATACAATCATGAGGAGCATGGATAGAATAAGTAGGCAAGGTCATTTCCCTGGGGTGGGGGAGTCCAGTCTGGAGGGTATAGGTTTAGGGTGAGAGGGGCAAGGTATAAAAGGGATCTAAGAGGCAACATTTTCTCACAGAGGGTGTTACGTGAATGGAATGAGTTGCCAGAGGAAGTGGCAGAGGCTGGTACAATTGCAGCATTTAAAAGGCATATGAATAGGTATATGAATAAGAAGGGTTTAGAGGGATATGGACCAAGTACTGGCAAATGGACTAAAATGTTAGGATACCTGATTGGCATGGACAGGTTGGACCGAAGGATCTGTTTTCGTGTTGCACATGCCTATGACTCTAAGTTGAAAGGAGTGGATCAGCTGACCAACTGTGATTGGCATTACTGGTAAAATTCAACTGAGAGAAAGTGTGACTGCAGATACTGGAGATCAGAGTTAAAGAGTGTGGTTTGCTGGAAAAGCACAGCCAGTAAGGCAGCATCCAAGGAGGAGGACAGTTGATGTTTCGGGCATAAGCTCTTCATCAGGAATCAACTAATCATTGTTTCAGGGAGAATGCAGAATAATAATTGATGAACGACTCTCTGATTGAACTTCTGTAAAGAACCTCTGTAGACTACCAAACCATGACCAGATAAAACATTTATTTTTCAAAGAGCTCAGAAAGGGGTAACCTTTGACTAACAATTTGAGTGAGCATTAACTATGGAAAGGTATTTGAGAGGTTTCCATTTTAGGTATTGGGATTGAAAAAATATTCAACACCAGACACCTTAATTAAATTAAGTGCTTTCAGTGTAGAAAACTTGTGTGGACATCTTTTTAGTGTATAGTTCAGTCACCTTGCATCTAAACATACACGTGGAGTGCTGCTTTTCTTTAAAATACAGGTATTAGAGCTGCATCCAACAGTATGATGCTCAACATTCTGGATCTTTTTTTAAACCATAGAATCTATTCCAGTTTGAATTTTGTTGTGAATGCTGTAGTTATGGAGACCGTTAAAGCTGGGATGGCCAGTATCTTTCAGATGCACCACTGCATCACCTTTAGAGTTGCCAATAGTATCTCCCTGGTATGGCTGAAGGCTAGTCAGGTCATGGAAAGACTCAACATTGTGTCCTAGAATCCTTGGTGTCACAACGATTTGTAACTTCATTAAACGTGAAAGTAAGTCGGATTGCCTGCTGGTAAATTGACAGGGCCACCTGTTTCAACAATGTTTCAGCAAGATTTCACATACCCATCACAGGTATTTGTATTGGCATTTAACTATAGAACCAGAGAACCATAAAGTTGAAGAACCATAGAAAGCACAGAAAGAGTCCATTCATCCAATCATGCCTGTGCTGGCTGGATCAGATAGCCACCATTCTGATCCCATTTGACAGCACTTGATCCATAGCCTTACACATTGCAGTGCTTTAGGTGCTGACCCAGGTTCCAGTTAAATCAGTTGACAGCTTCTGACTCATATGCCAAAGTTTGCAGTAAATTCCAGACACCCTTTTTGTGAAAAGATTTTCCTCATGACTCATGTAATTATTTAATTCTTAAATCTGTGACCCCTGGTAATTGACCTCTCCACTAGGGGAAAGAATTTCTTCCCTGTCCATTTATCCAAACCCCTCATTATTTTATACCTCAGTCGGTTTCCTCTGTTCTAAGGAAAAACAGCTATAGCCTAGCCAATCGTTCCTCATACCTACAACTTTTAGCTCAAGCAACATTCTTGTAAACGTCCTCTGCACTCTCTCACTAGAGCAATGACATCCTTCTTGAAATGTAGTGACCTGAACAATGCTCAAAAAATGAAGCTGTGGCCAAGCCAGTGTCATTTATGGGTTCAGTGCTATATCCTTCCTATTGTATTCCATACCCTCACCCACTGAAGAAAAGCATTCTATGTGTATTATTTTCCAGCCCTGTCCTTCGCAGGGACAAGCACACCAAGGTTGGTCATTTCCTCCAACTCCTCTTATTCCCTTGCTTTATTTGCCTTCCCTAAAAGCATAACTTCAAGCATCTTGAACTGAATTTCATTTGCCTATTTGTTGACAAGCAGTCAAACCATTGATAACTTCCTACAGGTAACTACTCACCCAACGTTTGTGTCATCTGCAAATGTCTCAATCATGCTTCTCACATTTAAGTCTAAATCATTAAAATCATTAAAAATCACACAAGCAGCAAGGTATCCAATCCTGAGCCTGTGGAACACTGCTGGAAACTGCTTACCATTTGCAAAAACATTCCTGTCACTGAACCAATTTTGAATTCAACTTACCACGTTCGTCTGTATTCCATGGGCTTTAAGTTTTTTTTTTAACTGTGCCATATGGGACCTTGTCAACTGCCTTACTAAAGTTTATGTAAACAACATCCACTGCACTACTTCAACAATCCTCCTTGCTACTTCCTCAAAACATTCAATTTTGATTGGCTAGATATGATGTTCCCTTAACACAATCATTCTGACTATCTCTGATCAACAATGCCTCTCCAAGTAATAGTTAATCTTATCTCTCAGTTCTCCTTCCAGTAATTCTTCTATCTCTGAGGTCAGACCAATTATAATTATTCAGCTAATTCTTTTTGTGGAATGGTTTCCTGTTAGGGGACGGGTGCACATACCTATTGAAGATTGGAACATGATCCTCAGAACATCCACTATTTCCTCCCTGGCTTCTTATAACAGCCTAAGATGCAATTCATTCGACCCTAGTGATTTATGCACCTTTGGGGAGGTCATTCACTCCACACTCAGTATGCTTATTTAATCTAATACAACCAATGTCGCTCCCCCTCTTTCATTAGCATGTCTAATAATTTGTGCCTGAGTGGACACCTTCTTACTGAGGCACTCTCCAGGGTTTTAACCTTGTACTACATCCAGATGCTCCTCTCAAACTGAAAGGACTCTGAATGGCACTCCAACTTTGAGACTTTGTCCCACTACTTATTATTGGACACAAAACCACCTCCATGCCAGTTCGGTATTTACCCACTTCAATGCCTAAACTTTAATCAGTTTGTCTAGGAGACTGGTTTCTCATCCTGTTTTCTGCCTTTCTGGCAAGAAAAAAACCTTGAGCCTGTGGTGTCTGTCATATGGACATGTGAATTAGGAGCAGGAGTAAACCACTCATCACCTCAAGATTTCTTATGCCTGATTTTAATTTAGTCCAGATTGATTGAAAGAAAGGCTTGTATTAATATAATGATTTTCTTGACCATTAGTTGTCCCAGATTGCTTTACAACCAATGAAGTACTTTTAAAGTATAGTCACTGTCATAATGCAAATTCAAAGAAACTCTTTGTTGCAAATTTACAATTTTTTTTTGTGTCCTAA
The DNA here is from genome assembly GCF_004010195.1 of Chiloscyllium plagiosum. Lineage (NCBI taxonomy): Eukaryota > Metazoa > Chordata > Chondrichthyes > Orectolobiformes > Hemiscylliidae > Chiloscyllium > Chiloscyllium plagiosum. Next base: position 46,204,871 of record NC_057711.1, read on the forward strand.
AATGAGCTCGGCTATCAACTGTGGAGCAAACTATACAACAATCTGTTAATTGTTACAGAGCATGTGCAAAGAGGGCTATGTTATCATGAGGTCAAGTCACTGAGGACTGAGACCTGAGGGAGAAAGTTCTTGTTAAGCTCTGCAGTCCAATGCTATGTGTCTAGTTATTAGACAATAAATGTGAATGGCTCACACAGTTTGTATCTAGTTCTCACATTATTGAGCTCTTATAGCTGTACTTCATAAACCAATTTTCACCAATTTACCCCATTGCCATGACCTCACAGAGACAAATGTTGGATCAAAGGCATTGGTGAGGAGGAAAGAATATAAGACTAGGATTAGGGGAAGGAGTAGGCATTTTAAAATATCTTCCTTTTCTCTGTTTTTGTTTGGAGCTGACATCAGGCTTCAACAGAGGGCAGTCATCTCCCAGACCATATAGAACCTCATCACCTCAGGAGATCTCCCACTCACAGCTTCCAACCTCATAGTCCGGGAACACTGCACCGCCCGATTCTACCACCTTACCAAGATCCATAAGCCTGACCAACCTGGCCGACCCATTGTCTCGGCATGCTCCTGTCTCACCGAACTCATCTCCACCTACCTTGACACTGTCCTATCCCCCTTAGTCCAAGAACTCCCCACATACGTTCGAGACACCACCCATGCCCTCCACCTCCTCCAAGACTTCTGTTTCCCCGGCACCCAACACCGCACTTCACCATGGATATCCAATCCCCCTACACCTCCATCCGCCATGACCAGGGCCTCCAAGCCCTCCGTTTCTTCCTCTCCTGTTGTCCCCAGCAGTATCCTTCCACCGACACTCTCATTTGTTTGACTGAACTGGTCCTCACCCTTAACAATTTCTCCTTCGAATCCTCCCACTTCCTCCAGACCAAAGGGGTAGCCATAGGCATCCCAATGGGCCCCAGCTATGCCTGTCTCTTTGTTGGCTATGTAGAACAGTCCATCTTCTGTAGTTACACTAGCACCATTCCCCACCTCTTCCTCCGCTACATTGATGACTGCATCGGTGCCATCTCATGCTCCCGCGAGGAGGTTGAGCAATTCATCAACTTCACCAACACTTTCCACCCTGACATTAAATTCACCTGGACCATCTCTGACACCTCCCTCCCCTTCCTGGACCACTCCATTTCCATTAATGATGACCGACTTGACACTGACATTTTTTACAAACCCACCGACTCCCACAGCTACCTGGATTATACCTCTGCCCACCCTACCTCCTGCAAAAATGCCATCCCGTATTCCCAATTCCTCTGCCTCCACCGTATTTGCTCCCAGGAGGACCAGTTCCACCACAGAACACACCAGATGGCCTCCTTCTTTAGAGACCGCAACTTCCCTTCCTACGTGGTTAAAGATGCCCTCCAACACATCTCATCCACATCCTGCCCCTCCACCCTCAAACCCCACCCCTCCAACCGTAACAAGGACAGAACCCTCCTGGTGCTCGCCTTCTACCCTACCAACCTTTGCATAAACCGCATCATCTGACGACATTTCTGCCACCTCTAAATGGACCCCACCACCAGGGATCTATTTCCCTCCCCACCCATTTCCACTTTGTGCAAAGCCCGTTCCCTCCATGACTACCTGGTCAGGTCCACTCCCCCCCCAACAACCCACCCTCCCTTCCTGGCACCCTCCCCTGCCACTGCAGAAGTTGCAAAACCTCCTCCCTCACCTCCATCCAAGGCCCCAAAGGAGCCTTCCACATCCATCAAAGATTTACCTGCACATCCACCAATATCATTTATTTTATCTGTTGCTCCCGATGAGGTCTCTTCTACAATGGGGAGACTGGACACCTCCTAGCAGAGCACTTTAGGGAACATCCCCGGGACACCCGCACCAATCAGCCCAACATTTCAACTCCCCATCCTACTCTGCTGAGGACATGTAGGTCCTGGGCCTCCTCCACCGCCTCTCCCCCACCACCCGATGCCTGGAGGAAGAACACCTCATCTCCCGTTTCGGAACACTTTAACCCCATGGCATCAATGTGGATTTCACCAGTTTCCTCAGTTCCCCTTCCCCCACCTCACCCCAGCACCAGCCTTCCAGCTCAGTACTGCCTTCATGATCTGTCCTATCTGCCTATCTTCCTTTCCACCTAACCTCTCCACCCTCCTCTCTGACCTATCACCTTCATCCCCACCCCCATTCACCCATTGTACTCTTTGCTACCTCCCCCCACCCTCCTGCCTGACCTATCACGTCCATCCCCACCCCCACTCACCTATTGTACTCTATGCTACTTTCTCCCCACCCCAACCCCCCTCTCATTTATCTCTCCACTCTGCAGGCTCCCTGCCTCTATTCCTGATGAAGGGCTTTTGCCCGAAACATCGATTTTCCTGCTCCTCGGATGCTGCCTGACCTGCTGTGCTTTTTCAGCACCATTCTAATCTAGACACTGGTTTCCAGCATCGGCAGTCCTTGTTTTTTCCGAGGCAATTAGTTCAAGCCAAGCGTATAAAAATGCAAAGGTTTAACGGGACCTTGCAACCATTAATTTTGGGAAGCATTCCATGACAGCCATTTTTGCCTCCGAACTTGTGACACCAGAACCTCATCTTGGAATCTCACTGGGATCATGATCCATAACCTGGAAACCCATGTCCTATATCAACAGGAAACACAATTGCTCATGGTACAGCACAATGTCAAAAATGATTTGTATCTTTTCGAAGTTGTGCATAACATTCAGGATTTCTGGAAAACTTAATTTATTTGTGTTAAAAACATGTCATCTACTCTTACCTCTATTATTATAACTAATTCATGAAGCAAAATTGCACTTCTGCTCTTAGGAACCCGTGTTACCTGACAATATCAATACTTGAATATAGCAATTGACTCCATTCAAACTTCGATCCAAAGCTAAACCACTAACACCATATTTTCACATTATACCTCATGATTACTCTCTAAATGTTCTCATCATATTATAATATTAAAGACAGTGAAATCCCAAATAGAAAAGATAGGCTTAATGAGATGGATGAAAGATGAAGCTATTAAACGTTCAGTAAAGAATGTTGTGAAATTGAATGCAAGCATGGGAGATTGGACAAATAAAGATAATTTTCTGACAATAGGAAAATAATTAGTCCCCTTGCAGGAGTATTTTGACAGGAATTGGTGACTTATAGCCTTATGAGATGCAGCCCATTGTATTTTTGTAAAGCTATGAAGTGTTCTCTAATTGTTTCCATGTGCAGAAATCAATTATAAACTACTTAATTAGTGTGATAATACAATTCCAACAATTCAACTTTTACCATTACATTGATCAATTTTAATGCAAATATGAATTTGTTTTCCAAATTACCTCCATTTACAGAAAATGGCTTAAAACATTATTTTGGCTTGACATTAGAAGTTTAATATATTTTTTAAAAATTCTAACTCAATCTTTACCTCAAAACTAACAAAGTTTGCTTCAATTTTAACATTGCTGATAAATTTCCTTTTTTCAGCTGAAAAAATTGTGCCATTGCAGATTTAGTTGTCCAATTAAACCTCAGTGCAAATCTCATAATTAGTATGAAAAATTACATGCTAATGAAGCATGGGACGTCTTTCAATGTTCTTCATGCATTACGTTCTTCTGGCAACATTCCAATGTAGCTTTAGAAACAAAACCTGTTTTCATGAAGCAATGGTTGACCTTATAGGGAAAGTTTTCAAGAACAAAGTGAAATTGTTGGGCATTGCCACCAAGTGTTCTAACCCAACAGTGGAAGCAAAACAGCTGTTGAGATCATTGCAAATTCCCAGATCAACAGAACAAGAGATGAGTGCATTTTGACGACACCATCAGGCATGCAAAGGAGAGGGTCACTGTTAAATCAAGTATTCATGGAAATAAAGATGGATCATCTTCCAGTCTAATGGGTCAACTGACCCAACAAAACCTAGTAGTAGGTTTTTGCGAGTTCAGAAAGGACATTCCCCCAAAAAGATTTTGGGTGACAGGCTAGCAAAGTGCTATATCTGGCTCCTGGTAGTCTCCTGTAAGAGCTGGCAATGTTTGAGGACTGGTACTCATTACTATCAAATGTCAGACTGTGGCCATAGCTCAAGCACTCAGAGGATGTTCATTATCTCCAGGCTATTGCAACATTGCGTTCCATATCAGGCTTCTAGATCACAAGAAAAAAAAGAAGAAATATGGACTACCAGCAGATACTGATTGCAGCAAGCACAACATTCAGTCTGAGCATGTTAAGTTCAGAGATTGCAGTGGGGCTTGTGTACATGTTACAGAACTACAGTTTTCACTTCAAATGGGTCCAGTCTGACTCAGAACCATTTTAGTCACCCAGCAGTGTATCCCAGTGAACATTGCTTTGAACACAATGAAGTGACCAAAGGTAGTTTAGTTCAATGTGCTGAGTACACAAATGTAATAATTTAAAACTACTTGCAAGTATTTGAAATTAAAATATTGTACTGAACTTGTTCACAAATGCATTGGACAAATATATTATTATCAATGTTTTGTGACTTCTTTCATAGTTGCATGCAGCTAGTGGTAAAAAAAATGACTGCATTTAAAAAGCATTGCAAACAAAATTGCAGAAATTAAAATACAGAATTGAAAGAGAATGACATTAAAAAGAGAGAGTCTCACAGAATCCTTTTGTGTTTTCTTCTGACCAACAAGTGGTGAGTGTCTAAAAGAAGTCTGCACTCTACTTTTTCTGTTCTAGATCTTCGCTCTGTCATCTAATTAATGAATTATTAGGTTTTGTTATGCTTATGATGTTATGAAACTTGAAAGGGTTCAGAAATGCTTTACAAGGATGTGGCCGGGGTTGAAGGGTTTGAGCTATAGGAAGAGGCTGAATAGGCTGGGACTGTTTTCCCTAAAGCATTGGAAGCTGAGGGGTGACCCTACAGAGGTTTATAAAATCATGAGGGGTTTAGATAAGGTGAATAGCCAAGGTCTTTTCCCCAAGGTGAGGGATCCAAAAGTAGAGGGCATTGATATAAGGTGAGAGGGGAAAGATTTAAAAGGGACCCAAAGGGCAGCTTTTTCATGCAGAAGGTGATGCGTGTATGGAATGAGCTGCCAGAGGAAATGGTGGAGGTTGGTACAATTGTAACATTTAAAAGGTATCTGGATGGGTATACGAACGGGAAGGGTTTAGAAGGATACGGCAAATGCTGGCAAATGGGACTAGATTAATTAGATATGGGTCGACATGGACAGGTTGGACCAAAGGGACTGCTTCCATGCTGTATATTTCTAAGACTCTATGACTCTTTGCTGTACATTTCTATGACTCTATGATTCAACGTTTATGAGGATTCAGAGACAATAAGAGACAACGTGACAGTAAGTAGATACTCAGTCAGATCAGTGAAACTGTATTTTACTGAATATAATGGCAGAACACAATTTGAATTGGCCACTTCTGTTTACAGGAGAAAGTGAGGACTGCAGATGCTAGAGATCAGAGCTGAAAATGTGTTGCTGGAAAAGCGCAGCAGGTCAGGCAGCATCCAAGGAACAGGAGAACGGATGTTTCGGGCCAAAGCCTGATGGATGGTTCTGGCTCAAAACGTCAATTCTCCTGTTCCTCAGATGCTGCCTGACCTGTTGTGCTTCTCCAGCAACACACTCTCAACTCTCCAGCATCTGCAGATCTCACTTTTTCCCACCTCTGTTTACAACCTGCCACCTTTCTAATTGATAAGCTGGCCCACTGCTAGGCTCAAACTCAAATACTGTCTCAATGTTGTCCAGGTTTTCCTGCATATGGGCACACTCTGCTTTACTGCCTGAAGATTTATGAATAATAATAAAGATCGTTATAAATGGATGGCATGGTGGCTCAGTGGTTAGCACTGCTGCCTCACAGTGTCAAGGAGCTGTGTTCGGTTCTAGCCTTAGGTGACTGTCTGTGTGGAATTTGCATGTTCACCCCTCATCTATGTGGGTTTCTACCAAACTCTTGGGTTTCCTCCAAAGATGTGAAGGTTAGGTGGATTAGCCACAGTAAATGGGTGTTGCAGGGATAGGGTGCGGTCTGGGTCTGGGTGGAATGTTCTTTGTGGTAAAAATAATGACTGCAGATGCTGGAAACCAGATTCTAGATTAGAGGTGATGGAAAAGCACGGCAGTTCAGGCAGCATCTGAGGAGTAGTAAAATCGACGTTTCGGGCAAAAGCCTTTCATCAGGAATACAGGCAGAGTGCCTGAAGGGTGGAGAGAATGTTCTTTGGAAAGATGGTGCAGACTTGATGGGCCAAATGACCTCTTTCTGCACCATAGGGATCTTATGATTACCAAACATCTTCAGCCTTTTTCCTGATAATGAAGGAAAGGCTATTGAAGTAGCTGAAGATGGTTAGGCCCGAGGAATTCCTGCAATGATGTCCTCAGACTGAATTGATCTCCTCCTATTGCAACCATCCTCCTTTGTAGAGAGGTTTCCTTGATTCTCACTGACTTCAGTTTAAATAGGGCTCTCTGATACCACAAAATCCCTAATACCTTACTCAACATTGCAGTCTCAGTGTGGATTTCTTAGTGCAGACATTATTGAGACATGTCTGATGTGAAATACTTTCTGTAATCTCTTACTGGTGAGCATTGTCAAAATTGAGAATTATATCTCACAAATTGTAACTTCAGAATAAACATGGTTATAATTATGAAAAAAAAGTACAACATATTTGACAACTGTGCTCCATATTGGACTTTGACTGTATTTGCAGCTACTTCCACATCAATGCTTCTGTAATGTGCTGGGGCTTTGAAACAAGCTTCAATTATACTGTGGAGTAAATTCCAGAGCCCGGTGATAACACAGAAACAACTGTGTATTACAACTGCATGTGCATGGCCTATATGTGTGTAGCTGCTTGGAAGTCACAAAGACACTCTTGTATTTCACTGTAACTCTTTCTTGATGCCTGGGGATAGGTCTGCTAATGGCCAACACAAGAAAGCTGTACAGTGAGTGTAAAAGAAGTTGGATGCGGCCTATAGTAAAGGATCATATATATGAGTGTCTGGTCTCTATTGCTTCTGGGATGGAAAAATCTCTGGAATGGAATTCTCAAGAAAACTGGACTAAAATGTAATGAAAACAAAGAGCTTAAAATGTACTTTAGTTAAGGGAATGATTCTAAAAGTTATTCTTTATTCTTTCATGAGACATTGGCATCACTGGCAGTGTCATCATTTATTCACCCATCTCTAATTGCCCTAATTGAAGTGAGGCCATTTTAAGGGTAGTTAAGAATCAATCATATTGTTAATGTCAGAGATTACATTAGGCTCCACCCAATCTGATGATGCCATACAATCTTCGATCAGAATGGGAATTCCAGCATGATGTCCTGACAGAGACAGATTTGACATCTCTGGCTCCTGGTAGTCTTTGTAATTATACCTAAATAATTAATGCAAATTGTACCTATTGTTATCATGTAATAAACTACATCTTGTGGTTAGTATAAATGCCTTGTCTTGTTAAGACTTGATAATGGCTAATCCTCTAACACAGCTAATTAAGTAGGCTCTTAGATTTAGCACAGACAGGAGGCTTTGACTTTATTGTTACTGTGCCTCATCGGACGCTGTCTAAACCAATGTTGCTAATTTAGAAGAGTAGGTAGAAGGCTTCCTACGGAGAGGGAGCATGCAGAGTTCACTATACAATATAGTCCTTCAAGGACTGGAGGTCTATGTAGGGCTGGAGAGCATCATCACCCATGGAATGGCATTTTAGGTAAGTATTGATAAGTTTCCATTCCAGATCTGTAATTATCTGTTGACCATTTGATTTTGTTTTTGTTACGGTGCCCCAGCAGTGGTTGTCAAAATAGGTGTTTAAGATTCATTTGAAAGGGTAGCTAGGAGATTTGGTGGTAGAGCTCTAATCCAACCACAAGCTGCCAGTGGTTAGGAAGCAACAGCTGCCTATGCATATCTTTAAATTAAAAGCTACTAGAAACCCAATATACATCACAAACACAGGGGAGAGGGTAGGGGAAGTGGTAAGTGCACAGCTGATCAACAGCCAGATTTGTAACACTATTGTAATGCATGTAACTTTTTTAAATTCATTCATGGGATGTAGGTCTTGCTCAAAACCAACTGCCCAAGAGAAGGTGATAGTGACGTATCTCATGAGCCACAGCAGTCCTTGTAGTGTAGGAGCATCCAGAATACGTAAGGAAAGGGATTCCAGCATTTTGACACAACAACAGTGAATGAACGGACATATAGTTCACGTTCGGCTGGTGTGTGGCTTGGAGAAGGCCTTACGGTGTTGTTCCTATATATGTACTGACTTTGGCCTTTTCTGGTGATAAAGGTCATGGGATTGGAAAGTGTTTTTAAGGCCCTTGAGTGAATTGTTGGAATACATCTGCTAGTTGATAAACATTGCTCTGACTGTCTGTTTGTTGTGGAGGGACTGACTGTTGAAGAAGGTGGAGGGAGTGCCAATCAAATGTGTTACATGGTATCCATCTTCTCAAATGTTGTTAGAGCTACACTTAGGTAAGTGAATCACGCTGTTACTCTGTGCCTGTTGGAAGGTGGACAGACTTTGGAGTCAGGAGTTCATAGAATAATAGAATCCTATCAGTGTGGAAGTAGGCCCTTCGGCCCAACAAGTCTACACCGACCCTCCAAAGAGTAATCCAGCCAGACCCATTCTCCTACCCTATTATCTTATATTTGCCCCAAACTAATGCACCTAACGTACACATCTCATAATACTACAGGCAATTTAGCATGGCCATTTCACCTAACCTGCACATCTTTAGATTGTGGGAGGAAACCAGAGCACTCAGAGGAAACCCGCACAAGACACGGGGAGAATGTGCAAACTCCACACAGATAGAACATAGAACATAGAACAATACAGCACAGAACAGGCCCTTCGGCCCACGATGTTGTGCCGAACTTCTAACCTAGATTAAGTACCCATCCATGTACCTATCCAAATGCCGCTTAAAGGTCGCCAATGATTCCGACTCTACCACTCCCACGGGCAGCGCATTCCATGCCCCCACCACTCTCTGGGTAAAGAACCCACCCCTGACATCTCCCCTATACCTTCCACCCTTCACCTTAAATTTATGTCCCCTTGTAACACTCTGTTGTACGGAGCTGATCTCCAATAATCAGAATTTTTTTTTTGTGCAATGGCTCCTGCCAGTGGAAAGTTCTCCTTCTGATTCTAATTGACTCCAGTGTTGCTAGGTCTCCTTGATGCCACACTCAGTCCAATGCTGCCTTGATGCCAACTGCAGTCACTCTCACCTCACCTCACCTTACTTCTGAAGTTCAGCGTTTTCTCCATGTGACAAAACATGCATTGCCATCATTCAGTTCACTTGTTACTCAATGGTATAGTGAAATACAAGGCTTGAGGAACCATTTATACTTCTCTGAGAATGTATTGCGGAGTTGATTGAGTTCCCTGTATTCTTTCACACGGTAGCAATTTGGTAGCTATACTGGCATTAAATAAGTAGCAGCTTTATGATTGCATGTAATCTGCCAGCAAATAGAATAAAAGTTATTGTTCATGCAGCTTTGTGGAAAAGAATTGCAATAGCTCTGAGGACATCACCTGCTTTATCAATGATTAGGAAAGCTGTATTCCATATATTAACCTTTGATTTTGCACAATGCAACAGACCATATTTTGTATTTTCCCACTGGGGTATGGCACTGTTGTTAGTGCTTATATAATAGCTACTTATTCAGAGGACAAGATTAATATTTCAGGGAAGATTAACTGAAATCCTCCTATTGCTTTTGAAAACTTTCATTTATTTTTCAGAAGAACTGTATTGTGAAAGCATACATGTATTCTTGGATTGTTGTTAAATCCAGTGATTTCATTCATATCCTTTAGGGAAGGATTGGAAAATAAGGGACTCCAGTCCCACACTAAAGACCTTTTGAGCAGAGCATGGGGGTGACAACAGAAGTGGATGCATGGAAATATGAACTACCATATTGTGCACAATACTGGGACCCAGCTTTCTCCCACCAGAAGGCTACTTCAGTGGATTGGTGAAAATCCTCTCTACTATCACTACACCCTCACCCAGCCAAGTTAGGAATATTCGTAGGTTTGACTAGAGCACTGAATCCTTTGCTTGCTATTATGTTCCAGCCTCCGGGGAATTAATCTACTCCCTCCTTTCATTAGCAATCAACAGTGCAACCGGAAAATAACAGACAAGCTCCTTAACTCACCTTTATTCAGGCTCTCAATGAGCCACATTGGCTGCTTAACTTGTGAAAGAGAGTCAGCTGTCAGCAGTATTTTCATGTCCCAGCCAGCATTCTTCTGGCTTCCACCTCAGCATGGCTCAAATATCCTGCACAAATTCCTTAAGCTGTTATTTTGTTAGTCAGTGGTGAAAAATGTGGTTAGATATTGTTTTTCAAATCAGTAATTTTATTAAAGGCAAGTGATTCTGATGTCGAAGAGTGTGGTGCTTAAAAAGTACAGCCGGTCAGGCAGCATCCGAGCAGCAGGTGAATCCACATTTTGGGCAGAAGCCCTTCTCTTGCTTCTCGGATGCTGTCTGACTGGCTGTGCCTTTCCAGCACCACACTCTTCAACTCTGACCTCTAGCATCGGCAGTCCTCGCTTTCTCCTGGCCTTGGTCAGACATAACAGAAACGTTTCCACTCAGAGTCAGTTCATCAGACCATACCAACATCTAATATTGGAGTGGACTATTTCAACCATATCCACACTACAGGAACCAGTTGCAGTTAAAATGTTCTATTTACCCAGGCCCTGCAGGCTTCTCATCAGGTCAATAATATGCCTGCTCAAAGTTGCTGAGGCCCTCAATGAGACATCATCTGACTCTGACTGCTATTTTGATGCTGACCTAAGACAAAGTCAAGTGAAAAGTAAATATAAGCTCAGAAATAGTTGCTCAATGTGAGGATTTTAAATTAATTGCAGGGAAATGAGAAAATAAAGTCTCACTTCAAATCCAAGGAAATTTTAGGCCTCTCATGCCCTAGATTAAACACCCAACCTCTACAGCACCTTCCAAGAATCCCCTTCACTATACTCACCTGCCTGACAAGCATTGTTTGATAGTCCACATAACTCAACTTCTTTCAACCCAAGGATTCGGTCAATGAGGCCTGGAAATGAGAATAATCACTCTGTCAAAAGCCTCCCAGGAGTTAAAACTGGGACTTAAGTTGGCAAGGCAGGGGTTGTTGGCAAATGCAATTTGGCACAGGATCTGGCACAATTAGTGAAGTTCAGAATGACCTATAAGCTTACAGATGAAGAATCAGATGCCTGACAATAGTGTAATTGGATAGACAAGTATGGAAGTGACAAAGCATTGAACAAAATTTTCAATGGAGAAAGGATGATATAGATTAGATTAGATTCCCTACAGTGTGGAAACAGGCCCTTTGGGCCAACCCACCGAAGAGTAATCCACTCAGACCCATTTCCCTCTGATTAATGCAATTTAGCATGGCCGATTCACCTGACATGCACATCTTTGGGCTGTGGGAGGAAACCGGAGCATCCGGAGGAAACCCACACAGACACAGGCAGTTGCCCAAGACTGCAATTGAACCCAGGTCCCTGGTGAGGCAGCAGTGCTAACCACTGAGCCACCATGCCACCATAAGAATAGAAGTCAGAATAGTTGTCGGAATAGTTATAGATTGTTATGCAAAATTGTTGTAAATATATTAATTTTGAAAGAATTCAAAGACAGGATACTTTTTTTTAACAAGATAGCGATCAAAATGAAGCCAGCAATTTCATGATCCACCTCATATTATTATTGCGGCATTGATTTGGGCTCTTCTACAGATCACACTCTCATTATAACTGCTTTTATTTTGGTACTGTTTTAATTTGGAATCCAGGAGTCTGTCATCCATGATCTATTTATGCTGGTAAATGCAGCTCCCTTCTCCCAATGGCAGTCTCGTATACCCAGTGTTTTTCCAGTCTCTGAGTCTGCCGCCAAGATAAGGGAGTTGGATTTAGCAACAAATACTGGGACCTGGGTTTCAGACGCCAGTCTCCTGGAATCCGAATAAGATGGCATTAATGCAGAAATAAGTTCTGAAAGGCTGATGATACAGCAGTAAAACTGTAACATTATTGATTACAACAAAAAGAAATAATGTTTATAACTATATTCAAAAAATGTCTGAAGAAAGCTCAATTGTTGCTACTTGATCTAATTTGCATTTTCTCATGAATATTTAAGAATTGCCTTTAAGTATAATGCCAATTGCTATTAAGTAAGACTAAAATAAAAATACACTGGATTCATATTTTCCACTTTGGTAAGAATTAACTAATAATGGGAAAAAAAACTGAAGGCAAATAAAATGGAAGGGTTGTGCCTCGATTTCATCTTTCAGGTTGGTAATGCATCGGTCATTCAATGTGCATAAACAATAGCTTTGCTTTCATGTTTCTCAACCAGCTAGCAAGTCACCTAATGCATGTAAATGATAAACATTAGTGCAGAGTGTGTAAAACTGATACATATCCAAGTGAACATAATGTTCAGGAAATTTGATTTATTGTCTGAGACATGAAGCTTCTCATTGACGGATATTTAAACTGAGCACTGAAAGTATGAATCCATGGCACTTCAGTTTCCAAATAGCTTAATTTATACAAAGCTGTACAACAAATGTGGACCTGTATTTAAATTGCTATATTTAAATCCTTTAATAAATTAAGACTTTGTTTTGTTTCTTAATCCCATTTTAAAGATGCATAAATACAAAATGTTAACATATCACCATAAAACTGATTATGTTTTAACACTTTTATAACATGTTGCAGTTATTTATTCAGTAATGTGCCACTAACTAATGTTATTTTTAATTGAACAAAATTAGGAAAACTCTAGGAATCAAATTAAAATATGTAAAACTGCAATAAGAATCAGGTTCGAGTGGAATAAATGAAACATGCATGATTTAATATTTATCTCACCATAAACAGAGTGAATTGCTGAATTGCTGAAATGAGCAAACCTGAAATGAAAATATTCCTATGTTTTGCAGATATCATTCAGATTACTTATGACCCTTACCGTTTTTAGTATCCTCCATCACAACTGCCAGTTGGATATAATGAGTCAGATCAGGGATGCCGTTGGGTATCAGTTTTGGAGAGTTGGCTGAAACTCCACCCCCTCCCAACAAATCAAGATCATTATTTTGAACAATACTAGTTGTTGTATTGATCATGACTTCTCCCCAGCCTGCTCCTGGTCCAAACTAAACATGATAAACTTTTTGTCACTATTGGCTCCTGTGAAAATTGCACAACCATGCCACACTGGGTTTTTAATTAGTCCTTAGCAAGCCTCAGACAATCACATATTCTATTATTTGTCTTATTTGCTTGCATCCATCTACTCCTGGCAATTAATAAGTAGAAGAAGATATTCTATGATGCATTTTTTTCCACATCATGCTGCTCTATTTGCCTGCTCTACATTATTCAGATAAAAGTATCAAAAAAAGGTAGATATTTGATTCTACAAATGAAAAAAACTTCAATAACAAAATTAAAGCAATTTTGAAAGGTAATAATTAAACAATATTACATTGAGCCACGTGAAAATTTAGACTTAAATCAGTGAAAATGTAAAAACAACTTCAAAACCAATTCACTGAGACGCTTTCTGGTAATTTGGATGATAGATGCTAAGCACTATCTCAAATTGAGATTCAGGATAGTCCCAGCAATCTAAGGTACTATCTGTAGTGCAAAATTGGTCTATATTTGCCACAATGATCCTGAGCGTCAAAATGTTTAAAAGAAATCTTGAAGCCAGATGCTCCAACTATTACTGTGCCTCCTGCAAGAAAACTCCAAATCATTGGAAACTTCAGACATCAGATTGCTCACCTTCCTCCCTTCTGACACTTCAGACTGGAATGACCTGCCAACATACATTGTCAAAGATTAAACCTGGAGAAAGACAACATGGGCATTTTGCTGATTATGGCCAATGCAGATCCTAGTGTAAGCACCTTCAAGAGATAAAGGAAGAAAATTGAAGTAGAAATATTAATACAGCAGTTGAAGTTTATATCAACTTAAATAAACCATTGTAAACTCATAAAGTAATATTTGTTTTGTGTGGTGTGCTTAATAGCTACTTAGTTTAAAGTGAAAGCAATTTACAGTCAGGGTCACATGACTATGGAAACTAATAAGTTGATAGTATATTGACAAATGCATTTCTCCAAACATATCCTAATTTTCATTTAAAAAGTGTATGCATTATCAGTTGCAATCATAAGTTATTGAATAAATACATTTTATAAAAATAATATTCACTCATTCAAAAATGTGTGTTCATTCGAGACAGGATCAACATTATTGATCTCTTCACACATGTTTCACCTATTATCTCTAAAGCATTGAGGTCTTTTAATGGCATGCACGAGTTGTTATTGGCTATTCATCTGGAATCTGCTTATTTCTATTATGATGTTCCTTCTCTAGGGTATATTCTTCCTGCAGTGAGTACTTGATCAGAGGAAGATGCTTGTCTTTCAGATTCAATGGGCAGAATCTCACAGGGGTCTGAGCAACATGGGCTATTGTGAGATATATGGCAAAATCAGATAAGAAATCAAGCAAGATCCATCTCAACATCAGGAGCAACTTGCACTTTTTTTGAATGATTTTCACAAGCAGTGTGATGAGTTTCTCATTATGCAGCAGTGAGTTGCCAATTAAGGAGGATTGTTGTTTGTCAAATGCCTCATTGATGACAAATTCACCTTATTAACATTCAACTTTCTATCTTATCAAGCTTACTAAACAAGCCAGATGTCAGCAAAACCTGATTTGAAACCAGAATGGGATTTTGATGGATTCAGTTCACAATTTTCTCCAAACAACCTCAATATGCATGTGGACAAACAGCATCTCAAGGCACAATCCTGGGACATTCCCTATACAATCCATGGATGTTGGCATCTGTTAACCCATCATGACCATCAAGGCACCTCTCCAATGCACTGACACGCTGTTCACAAAGCACATGTCTGCATTTTAACAACTTGCACTGATAGACAGCAGCAGGAATAATGTACACACTTAGACAGGGAACCAGCTCAAAAAACTGGAACATGCTGCATCTCAGGTCTGTTTGTTTGCTCTTTTAGAGCTCAATCACTTAACACCTACCTGCATGCTCTCAACAACTATACCTTTCCTTGCAATGCCAATTAGTGCAGTCACAAAGCCAGGCAGCCAGTCTTGCTCTTCAGCAGTCCTCAGTCAAGAAAATAAAATTCAGTAGAATAGAAAGTATTGGTACATGAAAAATACAGTGAAAAGTTTTATGCATCACACCACCACAGCGTACATCTTGAGGGTGTACATCTTGCTAATTCAATATCAATCTGCTCCATGTGCCAGCAGCTTATGTAGCAAACAGACTGCATGCGCAGTGAGCAAGCAGTCATGACTCAAAGCCTTAGTGGATTTGACCTCACCAAAGTTAATGGCGGCACCCAGTAGTCAGGGGTACCAGGCACAGTATGTCAAGAGCAACCTGCAATACCAGTTCAGAGGATTGCCCATGGTCAGTTCACTTCATAATCCCAGGATTGTGGGGGAATAGTGGGTAGGTGCATGCCCATATAGACAGGTTGGGTGAGGACCTGGAAGGTGTTAGACTGGTGAGGTCTATGAGACAGCCTTTAAGGAAGATGATTTGGAAGATCTGGGGCTGACAAACACATTAAAGCAGAGACTACAAGCCACTGTCTAAGGTGCATTCACTATCATTTTCCATTGTACTAGAAATCTAAACTACACAATGGGAAGAAAATGGCTACAACTCCCTTGAAGCGGTCAGTGTAGGTGGCTCGAACTGTGATGAAAGGTGCGACAATACCCACCGATGTTAGGGCTTTTAAAAGGGAAGAACATTGCACATAGAGACATGTGCAGTACAGGGCATATTTAGGCCCAATCCTAAAGCATGGTTGTCTTACATCTCTCTGCCAGACAATTCATTGCCAACTACACTTTTGAACATACATCAATAGGGATACTGCTCAAGGAGGGCCAAAAGTGTCAGGATAACCCAATGCCATGTAAATGCTTTGTTTGTTTTGCTTTCACATGATACAATAGGTTCTCAGTGCAGCCTTATCCATGGCATCTTTTCTATGGCCATGAAATGATGCCTTTCAGCATAATGCAAAGAGAATTAACATTCAGATATAAGGTTGAAGCACATACATTTATACAAATGTTCAGAATCATTTACAAGCTATTCTCACCCATGCTACCAAAGTGCCATAAATATGAGCTCTTCCTCCTCTCCCTCACAGTAATTCTAGTGATAACCCTGGTTCCACAGTTGGGGGATGAAGGGAACCTGCTCCACAATGGAGCCCATTGGCCCTGGACGTTTGGTTGGGAGATACGATTTCAGCTACACTCTTCTGACATCATATTCCATGTACTGTTTTTAATGACTACATAATCCACAGTGAAAGCAACAAGTAGCTGATATCGCATGACTATGACAAATCACAAGTGTGAAGATCCTGGCAAAAGTATTTCACCAGACAATACTAGAAAGTAGAATGTGGGATGTGTAAAGGTTATAATAAAGTGAAAATGATGAAAAGTTTATAAATATTGGACATTGTAGGGAGGTATAGAATTAGATTTCAAAATAACCCCACAATTTACAAAGCTGAAAATGTGTTGCTGGAAAAGCGCAGCAGGTCAGGCAGCATCCAAGGAACAGGAGAATCGACGTTTCGGGCATAAGCCCTTCTTTCCGAAACGTCGATTCTCCTGTTCCTTGGATGCTGCCTGACCTGCTGCGCTTTTCCAGCAACACATTTTCAGCTCTGATCTCCAGCATCTGCAGTCCTCACTTTCTCCTCAATTTACAAAGAAAAGTTGTGGATTATGTAAGTCAGTATGTTAACATTGGGTGGTTATACTGTGAGAAGTTAACATCTTGTGAATTATCAAAGGTATGTTGACATTTACATGGCTTAAGCTGGAGCCTGCATTGCTCTATGCAATATCTGCTGTTAATATAAAACTACACTTTGGGCCTAAGCAATTTGGGTACTTTAATGAACTTTGCAACATAACGAATGTCTGCATAATATAAAATGAAACATAAAATATTCAACAACTGAGATCCAATATTCTTATAATTGAGAAAGGGGTAGAACTGAAAGTCTTATAATGAGTAGAGATGTATGGATTAATGGCTATGGAATATTATTGCTACTATGCAGTTTGAGTTTTTAAAAATAACCACTTCCTTGTAGCTTCTTGAATTCTTTTTAGTCCAATACCCCCACCTAAAAGTATTATATATACTAGTTCATTACTATTTCTGCTTCTTGTGGTGTCAGAGAGCTATTAATTCCCTACTCCCAAGACGTAATAATTATTATGTCACATGATGCGATTGAAAAGAGAACGTTTTGTACAAGAGGTACCTGCTGCAGCTTTTGGTAACCACTTTCATTTGAATTCTATCCACCAAATAAAAGTTATAATGTTAAATGCCTAAAGTAAATTAAGATAACATTTTACTTTCATGTTGAAGTACAATTCCAGAAACTACATTAACACACAGGCACTTTCAGCAGATAAGACCCTGATCAGGTCACAAAAATATCTCAATACCTGTCCATATTTAATCGAGTCTGTAGATATTAGTGTCATTAGTGTCTCTTTGCAGGAGACTAACAGATGTTGAAGCTGACTGTCAGTTCTTATTGTTGCATCGCATTTCTGGGAAGAATTGAAAATTGAAAAGGGACAATAATTTCAGATGGTCATTGTTTATAGTTTATTGCAATTTGAAATAATACAGATATAAAACCATTGTATTATTTTTACCCTATAATGATTGAAATGATGACAAATACTCATTATTATTTCTGTATGCATATTGCCAGAATGCCAGCAGACACATTCGGCCTGAGGGGAGTTGCATAACAAAACCCTGTAGATACTAGCAAGTTCAGAAGCTAGATTTACTTTGGCGAACTGTCCAAGTGTGAAATGAATAATGATCTGACACCTCAGGAGTGTTAGTTAGTTAAGATTTCCACTTGCAGAAGCGGAGCAATGTTATTATTCATGAGAAAAAAGCTTTAACCGGTGCAGCACAAGGGAGATTGTGCTTGAAGGTTTGTGTTGACTGAGTTTTGATCTGACAAATATAAAAATAAGCAACTTTTAAGTGTTAACAACTGAAACACTCAAACCTACCAGAGAGAGAGATAGATTTTCATGTATAATTCCTGTTTTGATATCATAGAAAATGAGATTTAAAAGGAAAGCAGGGAAAGGTCATGCAGCTGAGCTAACCTATATCTTTTAGATTGATCTCAAATGAAGATAATTATCTATTTGTCACAATCATTGTTGTCTTTTTTTTCCCAAAATGACATTCACTTTACAGATGTTTGCATTAGGGATCTATTTTCTTCATTATTGTGAAAGTTAAAAAAAATCCATGTCCATTTCAAGACCTTTCCTTTCTATTTTGTTTCACAATTCTTTAAACAGACAATAATTAAAAACTTCAAAATAAAAAGCAGTTAGATAGAATCACAGATTATCCATGCGCACATATATTTAAAAGAAAAAAATTATCAAAGCGTTTTGCAAAGATGAGTGCCCAAAGAGCTGCTGAAATATATCCAATTGTCACCAATGGAAATGACTGCAATTTTTTAACATATTATGTGGGACAATTTTTCATATGTTTATCATAAAGAAGCTATTGCATTGTACATTAACATTACACAGTGATCTTATGTATCTCATTTAGATTGATACCTCTGGAATCTTAATTTTTTTTTCATGGCATTTATCAGATTATCGTTTCTTTAGTTGTAACTAGCTTTGATGTGCTTTAAAGCAAGGGAAATAGTTAGACATTCTGGGGATTCATCTTGTGAAAAAAACATACCTCATGCCTCCAATAAAATGTTTCAGTTCATTAAAGTTGAACAGTTGAAGTGATGAAACTGCAAGCTACAGTTTTAAGGGGGGATTTCATTGAGAAACTATTATAATTTAACACTATAATGACTTGAATCTGACAATGACACGGTAAATTTGCTCCACTTTTTATCTTGGCTCAGTGCAATGAAGAAAAAGTGATGGGAATGGAAAGCACAACCAGTAATTGGTAGATTGGCAAATGAAACTGTTGTCTCAAATGATGAAAGAAAATCTCATTATAGAGAATAATTGAGGGTCACAACCCTGAATGAAGCAGGCAGAGGCAGTTTGCTGTGTGAGAATAGGCTGCACATAATTGTTCTGTTCATGAGCATGGAGACTGAACAAACAAGATAATATTTTTAACCCTTAATTTATAGCAGAGGGGCAGCCTCACAGAGCTAAATTTCGACTTTTGTGTGGCCAATCGGGGTAGCAGAATTAATTGGCTGTTCAGGTGGCAAAGAGGATCCCACTATTTTAATACCTAGGCCACATTTGAAAACACAATGTCCACTGCAAGTGCCAGAATGACGACCTTTGGCAGCTCATCATATTTTAGCCACCGGAGCATCAGCCAGCTGAGATAGTTGCCGAAGCTGCTAATAGCTCCTGGATTGAGTGGAAGCAAGATGGAATGGGCAGTGCACAACCCACAACTCACAATCGCCCTGTTCCACAGTCTTGTTGGCCGTAACACCAGTGTAACTGATAAATGTATCACATACTCTCTGAACAATTCTCTGATGAAATGCTAAGAACAATCATTGTACCTCATAATCTCCAATTACTATTTGAAGTGGGCCTCTGTAACTTTGGAGATACATTACCATTACTATAGTGACACTCAGAACTTGGTGTTAAATCATTACTCACCATTTTCATGGCTCTACAATGCCCCATCCACCTAATGGGTTTCTTCCATGTGAGATTCCTTCATAAACACAGGAATAGACGTAGGCCATTCAGCTTCTCAAGCCTCTTTTGCAATTCAATGAGATCATGGTTGATTCAGGCTCAAGATCTGTTACATAACTCAATTTTTGTAACTTAAGAGATATTAAACTGTCAGAAATAAGCAACTTTAGACTAAAAATGTGTGAACCTTTTATTGATTTCTGTAGATGTTGAGAATTTATCCTGACAAATGTCAAATTGGCTTTTGGATGCACAATTATGTGTTAATTATTACTCCAGTTCCTGCCTTTTTGGAAATTTCTTTCACCTTACATTGCATTTGATTCACTTGTATACACTCATTGAGATGCTGGGCATTTCAATATTAGTCTCAAATTCAAAATTAATAGAATGACTGGGAAGGCAATAATTCTAACTCTGACTCTGATTATACTTCAGTTTCTCAAAGCAGTTAGCTTACATTCTGATCCCGACCTTCTCATATTGTCTCAGTGAAATCAATTATGCGGTGAATAATGGATAAGAATTGTCAGCCTACCATTCTGCACTACAGGGCCCCCACCTGTAATGTCTCCATTACTAATCATTTTAGTGAAGCACTGTTAACATTTTGATTTGATTTTCCAAAAATGACTTTTAACTTGGCTGTATTTTGGCTTTAAATCAAGAAAATCACTGGAGGATGTTGTCCTTTTTAATCTAGCTGCATTTCGTCTAATTTATCAACTGACATGTTACAAGGTCCAACCAAGTACAGGCATGAACTGACCAAACAGCAGCAATGCCCCACAAATAGGAAGTGCAAGTGTAGGTAGGGGGTTTTATTCAGCTGGGAGAGTATATGTTCTACATCCAACCATCTTCCCACCCTCACCTAATTAACTATAGGGCAAAAAGGTTAACTGACTGCTTTTTTGCCTAACTGCTGATTAAAACCCTTGAGTAAGAAGTGCCGAGAGCAATGCCTCTGTATTTGCTGCTGACTATCCTCTCCTACCCATCATACCCCCCATTCCACAATCCTCATTTTTTCCCTGCTAGCCTTCGACATGAAACCCCTCTTTGATCCTGAGCCATCTGGTGGATGCAATACTGGCAGCTGCCATCACTTCCGGCAGTGCTACAACTTCAATCACAAGTCTCTGATTGACCAACAGTCTTAGATCCACGATCCTTATTTCCAGGAAGGCCTGACGCTGGCCATTGGAAACAGCTGCTAAGCATTAACTATTGTGGGCATTCCCCAACTGAGAAAACACAGGTTTCCCACTGATTGTCCAAATGACAGCTGACACCCCCCCAGCAAATATTCAATTTTGCACATATAGGGCTATTGTGGTATAATTGTGAGAAAGAAAATCAAAATTATTTTCTCAACTTATACGTGAAAGTAATTTCCACTTCACCTCAAATGGATATCATTTACAGATGGCTCAGTGAAACTCTTGAAAAGCACTGAATTTTCTTCTGGGATACAAAAACAGAAGTTGCTGGAAAAGCTCATCAGGTCTGGCAGCATCTGTGAAGGAAAATCAAAGTTAATGTTTTGGGTCCTGTGACCTGAGGAAGGGTGACCAGACTGGAAACACTAACTCTGATTTCTCTTCACAGATGCTGCTAGACATGCTGAGCTTTTCCAGCAACCTCTGTTTTTGTTTCTGATTTACAGCATCTACAATTCTTTTGGTTTTCTTCTGGGATAGATCAGTTTCTGGAGATGGACAGGGGTCTTGCCCATTGTCCACCCATTTCAAGAAAAGACTTCTGAAAGGAGCTCACAAATTTCAAATCTAATGTTGATCTTGCTTTTTGTGCACCTTCTTTGCAGCAGTGGCTTTGTGTTCATTGCTCCATTCAATCACCCTATCATCTTTGTATGTTATGATCTGCCTTTACTAGATCCAACACAAAACATTTCACTGTACCTAGGTACATATGACAATAATAAGTCAAACCAAATCAAAACAAATCAAATCATGGAGATGGGATTCTTGTTGAATACGTCGCAAACTAGAAAAAGCCAACTACTTCTGACCAAGGAAGTACTGCGTGCTGCAGCCATCTGTTACTACAAGTTTCGTGAAGCAGATGTGGACATCATCTAGAACTTTCCACGACTATTAATTTAAATCTTTAGAATGGACAAATGTTTTCATGGGGTGAGTGTCTGGAGTGAGTGGGATGGAAAGCAAAGCACTATTTTGTCCTCTGGCTGCAGCAAACTTGTTGCTTCTGACCCAAGAAAACTAGTAGCCCTTTCTGAGCTGTTTCTGGATTCATGAGTATTGAAGCAATTGGCAATAGAGAAGCTTCCATATGCCTATTCCCTTGCTTTAGAATAGTCAATGTTTGAACAGGAACCTGCAGACGTTTGAAGCATCTATCCTGCATATCTTTCCCTCTCTAGTGCTTATTTTTGGTGATGCACCAGAGAAACCCTCAGTTCAAAATTATTAACAAAAAAATCAGCTGTGCTTACCCCTGATTTTTTCATTATCTTCCCTCCTTTGCAGCAGGTGATGGCACACATTGGATTCTTCTTTTCCTTGCTTAGGAGGATTTAAGCCGATATTGCATTATCCCTTTTCCAAGCTGTGGTCAGCTGACTCAGCACAGACCACAGTATGCCTCATTGCTTTACTTTTCTTTCAGCTGAATAAACAACAACATAGGTTGCCATTTTAAAGTTGTTGCTGCTCACATCCATCAGGTCTACTGGTCACATAGGCATGTACAGGTACAATTTATAGATGTCATATAATACTTATTGATCAATCAGCATTCATGATTTTTTTTATTGGTTCAATAAGAACATTATATTAAATTTCTAACATCTGCACAACTATGCTTGGATGTGCTAGAATTTAAGTAATAAAAGTGAATGATGAATTGTCATTGAAATTCAGTGCTTGGTCTTTTCTCGTGGAGCTTTGGGACAAAATTTATTTCTTTTCAAATGGTATTCAAAAGACATTTGTGTTAAGTTCCTCATTGTCTTTGGGCTGTCTGACATACTTAACAGAAAAAGCTTTCAGTCTCTGAATAGTGAGGATCTGAATAGTCATGAAATCCCTGCTGGACCTTTCGTTCATTTATGCAGTGAATAGAAACTGTGGTTGAAAAGTGTTGAAGGATGGTGGAAGTGACATCTTCTGTTTACTTCAATATGACAAACTGATTCATTTTACATGACCGTTACTCAATTTTATGTGACAATTACAACTGTTTGTAGTAAATATTTTAAAAATCACATTTTCTCAGTGTTTTATTGTTCTTAAAGATAAACCATTTTGAGAAAACTTAGAAGTTTGCACTCTTAATAAAAAAAAACTTCTGTGAAAAGAACAACATATTCAGGTAATGTTGTCAATTGACCTGAAGCTCAGGTTTGGACAACTGACAAAGGTTCCATGCCTGTTCTCCAGAGCTGTGATCTCTAGAGGTGCTAGCAACTCAGTAATACATCTCTTTCCAGATGGTGAGAGCACAGGAGCTGGCCTTGGGCCGGAGTATTGGTGCAAGGTCTCAGTGACATTGCTGGTTGTCTTGGACTTTGATGCTAAACTCAGAGACAGTTGGTAGGGGTGTCAGTACTGAGATAAAGTGAACTGGTTGCTTTATGAAAAATTGGCATCCTGCTTGAGGTAAAATATCATATGGAATCTGAAGTCAAATATGAAGAATAGACCTGGTAACAACTGTACTTTTAGAAACATTCATCTTTTTTGTTGCCTTCTACTATACAATCTTATGAAGAAAAATCTTTTCTTAAGCGTGGTACAGTAAATCCCTGTGGCACTTCCAGTGCAGCTGAATAATCACAGTTATTGTTAATTTATTATAATTTTCCACGTATAATGTGTGTTACACTTTATGTGAACTCTCTCAAATTATTCTTTTTACTTCTCTACATGTAACATCCAACTGGATTTCAGGTTAACTTCCTTGTGTCAAATAATGCATGTAGGAAAATAATTTTGAAATGCATTTTAAACATGCAAAAATGGTTGTATATAATTTGCATGAGCTTCTAAGCATCTGGTCCATTTCCTAGTACAGCCTGGTGTTATTTACTTATGCATGTAGAAAAATCACAGTACATCGATTCCAAAATGAGATTTCCTATTGAAATGGCATGGAATAACTCACTCAGATCTAAGGATCTAAGTTCTGATAGCTGCTAAAAGTACTGTTGTTTGGAGAAATACAATGCTACAGTGAGTAGTTTAATAAAGTAATCCTCTTTGACATATGGTCAGGGTCAGGGTAGAGGTGAATGTGACTGCTGAGAGATCATATTCACTTCATATCAGCTTGATCTAAACTGAACACAATCTCCCAACGTAATCAGATTGTATTAACCTAGGGTAATCTCAAAGTAATCTTCTCGGCTGAAGAGGCTAAAAGTGTACTTCTTGCTGCGGCTTGCAACAAATCTCTTAAGTAAAGTGCCATCACATTGATCATTTTGGAGTGTTAGTGCAATCTGTAGAAAAGTTCTAATTATGCTTATGGAAACCGAGGAGTCCCTTAAGGGTGGCTTGGTGGCTGAATGGTTAACACTGCTGCCTCACTGTACCAGGGATACTGGTTCAATTCCAGCCTCAGATGACTGTCTGTATGGAGTTTGCACATTCTCCATCTATCTGGGTGGTTTCCTCTGGGTGCTCCAGATTCCTCCCACAATCCAAAGATGTATAGGTTAGATGGATTTGCCATGCTAAATTTCCCATAGCAACCAGGGGAATGTGTAAGCTAACCATGAGAAATGCAGGGTTACGGGCATGGAGTGGGTCTAGGTGGGATGCTCTTCAGAGGGTCAGTAAGTACTTGATGGGTCGAATGGCCTGATTCCACACTGTAGGGATTCTATGATTTTTACACTCAGATTGTGCATATGGATCATCTGTCTGGGAACAGTCCATTTCAAATGGCAGGCTGTTATTACATCCTGGTAAGTGGAGTCCAATTTGAAGAGGTATTGTTATAGAGCCATCAGCAAGCTCTTTTTGTGCAATATAAATTGTTGTTTCCTTTGAGATTTGATATTCATATGATTCTGTCTTGATGAGTAGAAGATGAAAAGCTTCAATAATATCTCTTTTTCTCTGTAATATTCAATTAATATGGTTGAAGATCTAATTGAGAGGTTACTAGGAGCATGTTCTGTTTTTGACAGTGATATATTGGCTGTTCATACTGTATGGGGCACACCAAATGAACAGAAATGTGTGATCATGGATGGCCAAAGGAAGAAGTTGGGCCTAGTGAATGCATAAACATAGCAGAGGATAAACTGGCCTTTGGGAAGCAAGTGCCAGATTATAGGGAGAGTGGGCTGTCAGTACTTGGGTAACACAATAGACAATAGACAATAAGTGCAGGAGTAGGCCATTCTGCCCTTCGAGCCTGCACCACCATTCAATATGATCATGGCTGATCATCCTTAATCAATATCCTGTTCCTGCCTTATATCCATGACCCTTGATTCCACTATCCTTGAGAGCTCTAGCCAATTCTTTCTTAAATGAATCCAGAGACTGAGCCTCCACTGTCTTCTGGGGCAGAGCATTCCACACAGCCACCACTCTCTGGGTGAAGAAGTTTCTCCTCATCTCTGTCCTAAATGGTCTACCGCGTATTTTTAAGCTGTGTCCTCTGGTTCGGCACTCACCCATCAGCGGAAACATGTTTCCTGCCTCCAGAGTGTCCAATCCTTTAATAATCTTATATGTCTCAATCAGATCCCCTCTCAGTCTTCTAAACACAAGGGTATATAAGCTCAGTTGCTTCAGTCTTTCAGTGTAAGGTAGTCCCGCCATTCCAGGAATTGACCTCGTGAACCTACGCTGCACTCCCTCAATAGCCAGAATGTCTTTCCTCAAATTTGGAGACCAGAACTGCACACAATACTCCAGGTGTGGTCTCACCAGGGCCCTATATAGCTGCAGAAGAATCTCTTTGCTTCTACAATTG
Organism: Chiloscyllium plagiosum; assembly: GCF_004010195.1. NCBI lineage: Eukaryota > Metazoa > Chordata > Chondrichthyes > Orectolobiformes > Hemiscylliidae > Chiloscyllium > Chiloscyllium plagiosum. The sequence continues at coordinate 46,230,838 of NC_057711.1, forward strand.
GTCCTCACCTTCTGGTATCTTAGGGCATCACAGAAGTGGGATTAGGGGATCCAAGAAGAGAGATGAGAGACAGGAAGATTATCAATACCATATCCTTAGCATGGAATCTACCAGTGAGGAAAGAGTTACCTTGAGATGACCTAGAATCAGTTCGATAGGAGGCTGCAGCTCTCCAGCTGGATGATTCCACAGATTATTGCCCTCATTGTCAAAGATCTTGTTTCTCACAGATTGGGGTACTGTTTTTGGCATCTTCTAAGGATCAGCTGTGGACCTTAGTGTCATCTTATAAACAGCAGTGCACCATTACCAGTCACATGTCTCTGATGGCCTACTTGCCGCAGCTAGACAGTCAATTCCAGACAGACGTGTCTTCACAAGGGTTGAGAGTACTGGAATCTGCCTCTGCTACAGGATTCTCTCAGATGCAAGGTACCAAAAGGTGAACAGATGTCTCCATAATGGTACCAAGTGACAGGACCATCAGATTCATTAACAAGATGGGCTTCCACTTACTCACTCTAAGCCAGTCCTGGATCACATCAGGCTATTCCTCCATGTGTCATTCACTTTCCTGGCTCCCTCATCACCCACCTGTATAGGTTGCTGCAGCTTTTCATTCTTTCTCAAGCCTCTGGGGACAGATTCTAAGGGACAAGGAAAAACCCTTGAAGAGATGGTAACATTAAGAGAAAGGGTACAGTAGTTGCACCAACCACAGGAACTGCAGTGTTTCAAAAAGCTGGTTCAAGTTCTCATCTTCTTCAGAGCAGTTAAGGATGGAAAATAAATTGTGGCCAAGTCAGCAACATTCTCATTGCATGAAAGCATAAAAAAACTCAAACATCTGAGAACCTGACAGAGAGTCTAGGCAACATCGAGGGCCGAAGGGCCTGTACCGCGCTGTGATGTTCTATGTTGTAGAAGTAACCCTGGGACAACAACCGTCCAGGCCATCAAGTTTTTTAAGATGCAGTTCTAGCACCTAAAGCAATTAGATTGTTGCAAGAGTCTCACAGAGGTGTCTATGCCAGTCTGGTTCAAAGATCTCCTCAGGAGTCCCCCAGAATGTCAGGATCATGTGATTCTGGCTCATTTGCTCTGACCAAGGCGAAATGGCACAGTCCGATACTCAGTTTGAGATAACTGTGCTGACACCTTCATTGAAGATGAAGCCTACCACCCATGAAAGAAGTATATCTATCAGAGGTTTAATTGTTACTGAGATGTTTCACTGCTGGTCTCAAGATCTTCCTTTCCAGTCCCTTCTAAGACCTGGCATCCGTGTCCCACTGAGCAGGGTTGTGTCTGTCCTCCATCCACTAGAGGAACTACAGCCTCCTTTGTAGTTGGTGTCTCCTCCTGCATGTTGATGCTGCTGTTATCATCCATTTCCATCCTATCTGGTAGTGTGCTCACTGAAGTGACTATGCAGTGCTGGATATGACACTTATACCGCTGGCTGGTGCCTGTTCTGAGTTCTGCTTTGACAACCTTTGGTTTGATGATGGTGAGGAGATTGGTCTAATGTCCTTGATATTTGATTCTGACAAAGACACTACAAGAGACTATGGCAACTAATGTTCAAGAGCAGAACCTCTGCAAGGCTGAGACTTTGGTAGTGCAACTCAGTGCTGTACACTCAGTCCTCTTTATCTGTGAGGGCCAGGGCACAGACTTCCTGTGGATAACAAAAAAAGAGGCTATCAGTACTATGTACCTCCCCTATGACCGCAAAGGACCACAGTTTGTTTACCAAAGCAGAGCAAAGAGACAACGGAGAAAGAGAAGAGGAGGTCAGGGGCCAAAATCATGAGTATGCAAATTCACAATGAGTGAATCAGCAGATAATAAAAATGGAGTGTACATTCTGTCAGATAGGGTAGAGTGCAACACATCTGCTTAATGCACCTTTTCATCACTCTTTTCAACATTGATACCCAGTTTGTTAGGATTAGCTTCTTTGTAGTTCCATTCCTCTGGCAATATCATGGCTTTCTCCTTTATGGCTGTACATTAAAGAAGGGAATCCCTCCTCATAGTCTGTTCATTAAATAATTGGTTCTCCAGCCAGGACAAAAAGAAAATGAGATAAGACTCCACAATGGTCACAATTGCCAATATCAACTTCTGCTGTTTATTGGAAGCTGCACATTTCTGTGCTGACAAGTCCTCATCAGTGCTTTCTCTTTGAGCCATTCTGAAGGGTCAGTAAGTGTCCTGGACATTCATTTCTCTCATTTTCAGACATTGTAGGCATCCTTAGTCTCCTTGTTGATATGTCTGGAGGGTGAATACACAATGGTCCTCACCTGAAGAATCAACATTGCATTCACCTGAGTTTCTGTGTACCATCAGCCTGTTAAGTGTGTCAGTTATCTCTATCCTACTTAATGTTAGGGGAATGGCCACCTCTCTGTGGGTCTATCTCCTTTGTCTCCCTATATTCTTGAAAAGAACCTTTAGAAGACTTGGCGAATCAATGACCTACCCTTTCCGAGGTATTTAGCCTCTGCCACTTTTGAGACCTCTTTCACATTGAAGGCACATCAATGAAACAGTTGTCATAGTTCTGGCAGGCATAGTCTGGATAAATCAGGCCCATAAACAAATTTTTAAAAATACAAAGAACAGCAGGCACTGTAAATCTTAAAGAAAAATTGAATTAACTGGAGAAACTCAGCAGGTCTGGCAGCATCTGTGGAGAGAAAGCAGAGTTCATGAATCCTTCTACAGAAGGTCACTGGACCCGAAACATGAACTGTGCTTTCTCTCCAAAAATTGTTTGAGGTTCAGTGGTTGATTTTACAGATAGATGACTTTCCTGCCACTAACCCTTGCCACTTTTCTGGTGTGCCACAAGGATCTGTTTTGGGACCATTGTTGTTTGTCAGTTTTATAAATGACTTGGATGCAGGCATTGGTGGATGGGTTAGTAAGTTTGTAGATGATATTAAAGTCGGTGGAGTGGTGAACAGTGTGGAAGAATGTTGCGGGTTACAGGGAGATAAACTAGATAAAGTGCAGAATTGGGCTGAAAGGTGGCAAATGGAGGTCAATGCAGATAAATGTGAGGTAGTTCACTTTGGAAAGAATAACAATAAGGCAGAATACTGGGTCAATGGAAAGATTCTTGGTAGTGTGGATGTGCTGAGGGATCTTGGTATCCATGCACATAAATTCCAGAAAGTTGCCACCCAGGTTGATAGTGCTGTTAAGAAGACATTGGATGTGTTAGGTTTTATTGGTAGAGGGATTGAGTTCCGGAGCCATGATGTCATGCTGCAACTGTACAAAATGCTAGTGCAGCCTCACTTGGAGAATTGTGTGCAGTTTTGGTCGTCCCATTACAGAAAGGAGGTGGAAACATTGGAAAAAGTGCAGAGAAGATTTGCTAGGATGTTGCCTGATCTGGAGCGAAGGTCTTATGAGGAAAGGCTGAGGGACTTGGGTCTGTTCTCATTGGAGAGAAGAAGGTTAAGAGGGGATTTAATAGAGACATACAGGATGATCAGAGGATTAGATAGAGTGTCATGATTTGGAGATGCCGGTGTTGGATTGGGGTGTACAAAGTTAAAAATCACACAACACCAGGTTATAGTCCATCAGGTTTCCAATTAAAGCTGTTGGACTATAATCTGGTGTTGTGTGATTTTTAACTTAGATAGGGTGGACAGTGAGAGTCTTTTTCCTAGGATGATGACATCTGCTTGTACAAGGGGGCATAGCTATAAATTGAGGGGTGATAGATTTAAGACAGATGTCAGAGGCAGGTTCTTTACTCAGAGAGTGGTAAGGGTGTGGAATGTTCTGCCTGCCAAAGCAGTTAACTCAGCCACATTAGGGGCAATTAAACAGCCCTTGGATAAGCATATGGATGATGATGGGATAGTGTAGGGTGATGGGTTTAAATTAATTCATAGGTCGGCGCAACATCGAGGGCCGAAGGGCCTGTTCTGCGCTGTATTGTTCTATGTTCTATGTATGTAAATATGAGAACTTTTATTAGTATCATATGGTTGAGATGTTTATTGACCTGGGTTAATAGGAGAATGTAGGCCCAGGTCAAAACCATGCTAATTTTCACTCTTTTGCGCTTCTATCCTTGGGACAGGATATTTTAGACTGGAACAGATTCTTTGGAACTGAACAAGCACACATCCTTTAAGACAAGGAGGCAGTTCTTTTGTTTTTTCTGCCACTATTGGTGATTTGGAACAGGCACTGATATAACTGCTTTTTATCTGTACCGCTGTCACGCCCAGTCTCCTTGAAATTTGCCCCATGCTGATGCAGCCTGCTGTTAGTCCATTAATGACAGCCTGTGGCAGCAGAGTGAGACAAAGCATGTTAGCATTATCTTCTTCACACTTCCATAGGGCCACACAGTTGTTGGCCACTTCCAGTCCCTGATTGATGGCCGTAACTATGTGTGACAGCTGGGAAGACAGGAGGTTTATTTGGAAGGAACACAGTAGCTTCTCAATTGCACTTACATGATTGCAGCACACAGATAATAGGAAGGCTTTTAAACCTTGTTTATGTATAACTCAGTGTAATGAAGTAAATTTGTCATTCTCTGAATTAAGGGACGAAAGATTTTGGTAATAGTTTGTTTGTACTGTCTAACAGTATTAACTGATATAGGAGAGAACCAGCTGAGGGTGTGACATGGGGAATGGCCAGATTTGAACAATGGGCAACTTCTGACATAGTTGTTTTTATCATAAGAGAATATATTACGTTAATTTATTTATAAATAGCTCTCTTGGAAGACATAAGTGTAGACGCATTCAAGGAGGAGATTAAAAAGTGGCATTAACTGTTCGGATATTGTAAAATGCCTTTGGTTAAAACTCAGTTTATTCTCTTTCACCATTCCAGAAAGTGTCAAATTGAAGTTATCAGTTTAACCATCTTGAAAAGTCAAAGGTTAAAGACAAGTCAGTGCTTCATTAAGAAATATGTTTTAAGAATACAAGCAGTTCTGTTTACATATAGTACTTCTGGGTAGTTTGGGCTTCAATTCTAATCTGCCACATTGCAAAAGGGTTGTACAGACTTGACTCATGAACTTTCCACTGTCAATTTTGATGAAATGATTTGTTGGTGACTCAAGCAGCATTGAAGCATTAGTGTTACAGGCATCATGATCTCACTGGTTGCCTCACTGAAATGGCAACACAATATCACCTGTTTACGAGTTGCATGTACTCAATACTTTGTGACCAGTTTGTTGAATTAATTTTGAATTAATTTTTATGGGCTCAGATGGAAGCTGTACTTGCTTTCATGGGGAAGAGTTCAAAAGGTTTTAGCAATAAAATGACTTCTGTCAATAATAATTGGCATGGCAAGAAACATGTGATTATTAGCTATACAACAAGAAATTATGTGCTGATTACAGTGAAAGTATTGTCCAGAAAAAGTCCATATGAGTTGATTAATAAAATCTGTTTTGCTTGTTTCTAGGGCTTATGTAATACAGCTATATCTGTTATATCTGCAATAGGCAATGACAATGACAATGAGAACACATATAAAATGGACAGCTAATCCAATATTGCCTGTCTCATAGTATGTTCAAAAATCAAAATGACTCCTCTGCATATCAGTGACATGGATCAACTTAAGAACTGATTTTCTAAATGAATTTTATCAGTTATCTTCGATCAGCAGACTTGCATTCTGGGAAGCAGGTCCAAGATTCCGCTCTGGGGGCAATTGGCGGTTGACGTTCTCTGCCAGTAATTAGATAATTGATCGATAATATATTGTAGTAGCTCAGTGACTCATTTGTCTGCATTGAGGTTCTTTCACTATATTTTAAAACTTATCGTTCCTTCCTTATCATAAATGTTTTAACAATTTCATGACTAACATTTAATTTTTAAAATCCTTTTGTTAGATTTTTATAAATATTTACATCTTCGGTTCCTCCATGACATTGCAGTAATGAGATGTAAACTGGACCACTGCTGGGAAATACTATAACCCTCCCCCAAACACACATAACAGTCAGTTAATACAGATATTTAGATGTCTCTGTCCAATTAAATCTGTAAGTAATGTAGACAAATGAATGGATGACATAGGTAAAAAGAAAATGAAGCACCACTATCTACTGTTAGCTATTCTGGCCCTTTTGTCCAGGTAAAGATCTGTAACCTACTCTGTCCAGCAAAAATGGTTGCCTTTCTTACAAAGTGGCAAGAACATCAAGAGCTAAAACTTATGAGGCTTTTAGCAATGTGGGTCAAGGTGAGATGAGTGGTAGAATTGTGCATGATTTTCAGCAAGGTTGAGACCATCCTTCTGCACCTTGTTTATTTTTCCTCAGGTGTCATTCTCTCTCAGTGTGCATTCAATTGGTGCCTACCAACATGCCTGCAGAAAGCATACTTTTGCTTGTCCTGCCCTACCTTACTAAACAATTGATGCAGTCACATAATCAGGTGGCAGGTGTGGCACACTGTAGTCAAGGGCATGTGCTAGTTGTCAAATGTCAATGTGCCCTGTCACTCAGCATTTGCATCAAATCCACAGCATTTGCAGTAAGCAGTGCAATATTTCTGAATGTCTTAGGGGAGTGGGGACTCCTCAGTTAGGGGAATCAATAAAGTTGATCAAGGGCAATCTCGTATATCAGTCTTGGGCTTTGGCCATAGTCAGATGGCAGGTGGGGTGATGTTGCTGATGTGGAATGGTTGCTGTGCACTTCAGGAAATGGTGATGGGGTAGAGGTTTGCAGGCAGGGTGGAGGTAGAAGGCTCACCCACTTCTGCAGTCACCTTTATGGAGATTGCCAAGGAGCCTGTATGAGGGTGGTGCCTTATGAGGAGGGAGTACCTAGGAGCAGAAAGTGGAGTCAGTGCGCTGGAGGGCAACTTCAACCACGTGGGAGAGGAAATTGTGGTCTTTGAAGAAGGAGGTCATCTGGAATTTTCTATGGTGGAATTGGTCATCGTGGGAACAGATGCAGCAGAGGCAGAGGAATTGTGAATAAGGGATGGCATATTTACAGGAGGCAGGGTGGGAGGAGGTGTATTCCAGGTAACTGTGGGAGTTTATAGTAGATGTCCATGGTTAGATGGTCATCAGAAATGGAGATGGAGAAGCCCAGGAAAGGGAGGGAGGTGTCTGAGATGGTCCAGGTGAATTTGAGGTCAGGGTGAAAAGTGATAGTGAAGTTGATGAACTGTTCCTGATGAAAGGCTTATGCCTGAAACGTCAATACTCTTGCTCCTCAGATGCTGCCTGACCTGCTGTGCTTTTACACCACCACACACTCGACACTGGTGGATGTACTACACTTAGACTTCCAGAACACATTTGTTAATATGCTACGTCATAGAACATAGAACATAGAACATAGAACAATACAGCACAGAACAGGCCCTTCGGCCCACGATGTTGTGCCAAACATTTGTCCTAGCTTAAGCACCTATCCATGTACCTATCCAATTGCCGCTTAAAGGTCACCAATGATTCTGACTCTGCCACTCCCACAAGCAGCGCATTCCATGCCCCTACCACTCTCTGGGTAAAGAACCTACCCCTGACATCCCCCCTATACCTTCCACCCTTCACCTTAAATTTATGTCCCCTTGTCAAAAATTGTTGAATAAAAAAGATTCATGGTGTAGGTGCTAGCAAATGGTTGGAAGATTACCTACCTAACAGGAAGCAGAGATGAAAAATAATGGTGTCTTTTTCAGGATGTAATGAATGGTGTGCTATAGGGACCAGATATGGAATCTCATTGATTTACAATTTCTATAAATTATTTGGATGAAAAGACTGAAGGCATGGTTGCAAAATCTGTTGATGACACAAATTTAGGTGGAAAATAAGCAATGAAGAGGACATAAGAAGGTTACAAAAAGCTATGGATAGGCTAAATGATTGGCAAAGTGTGAGCAAATAGAGTTTAATGTAGAAAATTGTGAACTTGTCCACTTTAACTGAAAGAATTAGAAAAATCAGCATATTATGTGGTGAGAAATTGTGAGCTTTGAGATACAAAGAGATCTGGGTGCCCTAATGTATGAATCATAAAAGATTAATATCGAGGTCCAACAAGTAATTGGGAAAGCTAATAGAATACTATAATTTAGTGCAAGGAGAAATGAATATGAAATTAGGTTATGCTTCAGTTATACAGGGAACTGGTGAGACTGCATTCAGAGTATTGTGTACCATAATGGTTGCCTTATTTAAGGAAAGATGTAAATGCTTTGGAAGCAGTTCAGAGAATTGTCACTATACTAATAGCATTCAGGCTTTTGTGGCATAGTGGCAGCGTCCTTGGCTCTAAACTAGAAGGCCTGGGCTTAAGTCCCACCTACTTCATTGATGTAATATAACATATCTGAACAATTTGATTTAAAACTTTCTAACTGACCACTATGTGAAATGGGTGAGTTATCTCAAAGGGGTAATCGGATAAGCTAAGTTTATATTCACTGGAATTTAGGAGAGCCAGAGGCAACTTGATTGTAATATAAAAGATTCTGTGGGATCTTGACAGGGCTTGTAGAGCAGTGTCCTTGGCTCTTTTCTGTTTTATGACAATCTAGAACTAGGAGACAAAGTTTAAAAGTGAGGCTTACCCTTTCAAACCAGAGATGAGGCAAGACTTCTTTCTCCCAAAGAGTCATGAGGCTTTGGAGTCTCTTTGTTAAAAAAAGAGTTGCAGAAGAAAAATATTTTAATACATTTAAGGCAGGGATGAGCAGATTCTTGTTTAGCAAAGTGTGAAAAGTTATCTGGGCATTGTACATTTGAGGTCACTATCAAGTCATTAGGAAAATTAATAGTCTGTTTTATAATTTATTGCAAGGGTAATTGAATATTAAATTAGGAAGGTTATACTTCTGTTATACAGGCTATTGGTGAGATCACATCTGGAATATTGTGTGTAGTATTGATCTCCCTAATTAAGGAATAATTTAAATTTGTTGGAAGCAGTTCAGAGAAGAATTAATAAACTAACACCTGGAATGGGCAAGTTGATTATGAGGAAATGTCGTTAGACTAGGATTGTATCTGTTGGAATTTAAATGACAAAGAAATAACTTTATTCAAAGATATCAATCAGAACAAAGCAGCGCACTTAATTGACACCACATTCACAAACATCCACTCCCTTCACAATTAATGTTCAGGAGCAGCCATATGTACCATCGACAAGATATCTTACAGAATTTCACCAAAGGCCATTAGTCAGCACCTTCCAAACCCACAAGTTCCATCTAAAAGTTCAAGGGCAGGAGACACATAGGAACATTACCACCTGTGCAAGTTCCCCTCCAAGTCATTCACCATCATATCACCATGACTTCAATGTTGATGGGTCAAAATCCTGGAATTTCCTCCCATGACGGTTAACCGAGAGTACATAGACTCCAGCTGTTCAATAAGGCAGCTCACCACCACCTTCTCAAGGGCAGCTAGTATTAAATGCTGGCCAGGTAAAAACAATGACTGCAGATGCTGGAAACCAGATTCTGGATTAGTGGTGCTGGAAGAGCACAGCAGTTAAGGCAGCATCCAAGGAGCTTCAAAATTGACATTTCGGGCAAAAGCCCTTCATCAGGAATAAAGGCGAAGGGGAAATGTGGTAGCTGTTGAAGTTCAGATTGTTGCCCTGGGGTTGAAGTGTTCCGAGGCGGAAGATGAGGTGTTCTTCCTCCAGGCGTCTGGTGGTGAGGGAGCGGCGGTGAAGGAGGCCCAGGACCTCCATGTCCTCGGCAGAGTGGGAGGGGGAGTTGAAATGTTGGGCCACGGGGCGGTGTGGTTGATTGGTGCGGGTGTTAATGCTGGCCAGCCAGTAATGGCCACATTCCACGAGTGAGTAACAATACTGTTAAAAATCCTGAGAGGGGTAGACAGGGTGGATGTGGAGAGGCTGTTTGCTCTTCATGGAGAATCTAGAATTTGGGGTCATTTCTAAAAATAAAGTTTGCCCATTTAAGGAAGAAGCTCTGTTGTTTTTTAAATCATTCACAGGACTTGGCAATCACTGGCTAGGCCAACGTTTATTACGCGTCCCTGATGGTCCTTCATGCTGAGCTGCCTTCTTGAATTGCTGCATTCTATTTGCTATAGGTAGGTCTACAATGATGATTAGGAGGGATTTTCAGGGGGCTGAACATTGTGCAATTAGCGAACATCCCCACTTCTGGCCTTATGACAGACAGATGGTCATTGATGAAGCAGCTGAAGATGGTTAGGCCAAGGACACTACGCTGAGGAACTCTTACAGAGATGTAAAATATGTAAAGGCACTACAGAACCAGAGAATTGCTCTCTCATTTGAGAGGTATGACTGGTGATGGTTTAGTGTTTGGTGCGGGGAGATGTTGAGAGGCAAAGTCATTCATAGTAACTTCAACTGTGCAAGTACTAAGCCTTTGCTACTGGTATGTCTAAATCACAAACCAGCCATCCATCCAACAATAGAAAACGGCTCTACATAAGCTCTGCCAACCCCTATGAATGACCTGGAGTTGAAATAAAGAGAATTTTTTTCTTAAGCAAGGCCATGGGTCTTTGGAACTCTCTTCCACAATAGATGGTGAAAGCTGTTTCTTTGAACATTTTTAGGCTAGAGGTAGGTAGATACTTGATAGAGAAACAAAGTGGGTTTTGAAAAGTCACTGGTGATAGACAGGAATGTGAATAATCAGATTAGCAACAATCTTATTGAGTGATGGAGTCGGCTGAATAGTCTGAGTCAAAAAGTGTGATGCTGGAAAAGCACAGCTAGTCAGGCAGAATCCAAAGAGCAGGAGAGTCAACATTTCGAGCATAAGCTCTTCATCAGGAATTTAAGGTCTGATTAGACTACACTGTGCTTCAATGCCATAATCATGATTGATATAAGTAAAGAAAAAGTGCGAGACAAATTAACACGGCTAAAAGCTGACAATATTCCTAGGTTCAACTCTCAGCTTCTAAAAGAGGTGGCTGCAGAGATGGTGAATGGACTGCTTATACTCTGACAAAATTCCCAAGATTTTGGAATGTTCACAGTGGACAGAATTTCGCAATATATCTCATTATTCAAGACAATTACAAGATAGAAAAGAGTGAACTCAAGGCCATTTAGCCTTACATTAGTCATCAGGAAAACAGTCAAATTTGGTAGAATCCATGATTAGACAACTAGTAACACCATACTCAGAAAATAAAAATAGTTTTCAACATGATCAACATGATTTTATGGAAGAAAAGTTGTATTTGACAGATCTATGAAGATCTTTGAGGATGTAAATAGCAGAGTAGAGAAGGGCAAACCAGTGGATACAATATTTTTAGAATGCCTACAGTATGGAAACAAGTCCTTAAGTCCAACATGTCCGTACTGACCCTCTGAAAAGTAACACATCCAGACCCATTCCCCTACCCTTTATTAACCTCTGATAATGCACTTAACCTATACACCCCTGAACACTACGAGTGACTTAACATAGCCACTTCACACAACCTTCACATCTTTGGACAGTGGGAGGAAAGTGGAGCACCCGGAGGAAACCCACGCAGACATGGGGAGAATATGCAAACTCTACATAGACAGTCACCTGAGACTGGAATTGAACCTGGGTTCTTGGCACTGTGATGTAGCAGTGCTAACTACTGAGCCACCATGCTACCCCATTTTGACTTTTAAAAATCGGTCAATGAAGTGTTATGCAAAAGGCCATTGTCGAAGATAAGATTTCATTAAGTTGGTGATAATATATTAGATAAGTGGAATGTATCCAAATTTGTTGACAATGCAAACATAGCTGGGAGAGGAAGCTATGACGGGTCTACAAGGTGTGGAATTTTCCCAGCTGGGTCAAAACTGTGATCGGGCCAGGGGAGTTGCAGGCTGAGAATTGGATTAAAAGGTCCCTGACAAATTTCCAATCTATATTTCCCTTTTATGAAGTGTTTTCTGGGACATGTTGGTTGTGAATTTGGGAACTTGTCACAGGTGAGATGGAATGCCAATTGAAGACATTAAAAAGGCAACCTTAGGTGGATTGTGCACATGGTTTTCTTCTATCTCAATAGCAGTGTGGTCACACCCTAATTCTCAACAGTAGACCAGTTGACAAAGGTGAAATTACAGTGAGAGTAGTCTCTCCAGGGAAAGCATACCAAGCTGGGAATGTTTTTCGCTGAAGAAGTCCAGCCATGGCCAAGTGAGATGCTGCTCTTCAAAGTATTATTTCTGACAAAGAGTGCTGGCACTCAATGAAATGTGATTGCTAAATGTTGAAGCACATCACCTGACCTTCACATCACCCTCCTTCAACTGTATTTCTCTGTTGAAACACAGTTTTTTTTTAAATGGAGGTAAACTATTAAATGTCATTGTACAGACAGATTTGTGTCCTTGTACATGGAATAGTGGTTAGAGTAAGTAATTATGAAGGCAAATGGTATATTAACATTAACTGCAAGGGGTTTTGAAATATAATAATGATCAAAACAGGATATTAGTGAGGTCACTCGTCGAGGGGAAAGTGAGGACTGCAGATGCTTGAGACCAGAGTTGAAAAATGTGGTGCTGGAAAAACACAGGAGGCCAGGCAGCATCCGAGGAGCAGGAGAATCGACGTTTTGGGGGCTTATGCCCGAAACATCGATTCTCCTGCTCCTTGGATGCTGCCTGGCCTGCTGTGATTTTCCAGCACCACATTTTTCAACTCAGGTCACTCGTCCAGTATTTTACTGTTTCAATTTCCAAAACAAAGGAAAGTTTTCTGGCCTTAGGACAGTACAACACATTTTCAGTAGATCAATGCTTAGGTTGACAGGATTGTAGCCATAAGGAGATATTCAATAGAATTGACCAATATTCTCAGGTCATTGGAAGAATGAGAGGTAATCTCACTGAAACATCTAAGATTCAGAGAAAAGTCAACAGGATTAATGTGAGAAGTTGTTTATTTTTCCTGACTGAAAAGTCTAGAACTAGTGCTCCTAACTTTTAGCCACCTGGGACTGAGATGAATGAGCAAAAGCTTCTTCATTCAATGCATTATGCATACTAAAAATTCTCTTCCCCAGAGCTGGGTATATGGACAGTCATTAAGTCACAGAGTCATATAGTCATACAGCACAGAAACAGACCCTTTAGAACAACTGGTCCATGCCAAACATAATCCCAACCTTAACTAGCTCCACCTATCTGCTTCTAGCTCATATTCCTCCAAACCTTTCCTATTCATTTACTTAGCTAAGTATCTTTTAATATTGTAACTCAGGAAGTTCATTCCATACACAAACCACCCTCTGTGTAAGACAATTGCCCCTCATGTCTTTTTTAAATCTCTTTCCTCTCACCTTAAAAATATGCTCCCGACTCTTGAAATCCCTTACCTTAGGGAAAGGGCACTTGTCATTAACTCTATCTATTCCCTTCATGATATATTAAAGGCTGAGACATTTAGATTGTAAGGGAATCAAAGAGTATGGGGATTGGATGGAAAAGTGGAATTGAGGCTGAAACTCATTCATGATTGTACTACATGACACAAAAATTCTTGAAGTTCTAAGTGGTTTATTTCTGCTCCTAATCTTACGTTCGTGCATTTGTGTTCAACTTTATCTCTGCTGAGAATCTTTCCATAATTGGTACCAAGGTCTTTTTCTCTACCTCTGTTAATGACTTGCTAGTTGCTGACAATGAATCAGAAAATGCAATTAACGTTTCAGTCTTGAAGATTATCATAAGTAATCTTTGACTATAAAGCCATAGATATTCAGGTTTACACAGTGTTATTAGTATAAATGGAATGTTTGATTACCATTAATTATATTAACATTACATTTCATTTCAGTGTAATTGCTATACTTTATCAATGTGCATGCAAGCCAAACATATATCATTTCCATAGTGCTAAATTTTCTGCTCATAAAACTACCACCAAACTTCTCTGAAAGACCCCTGTGAACAAGCATTGTCTTCCAAATTGGAAAAATAAACATTTCCATTCTTTAAATGGATGAGGCTGGCATCAACATTTTAGACTCTAAGTGTAAAGGTTTCACTTCCAAATTATTTCTTGATTGAAAACATGCCACTTTTTCATTCACTACTAGATCCATTTTATTGCTTGTGAAAGAAGGACCAAATGAGCCCATTATCCATATGGGAAAATAGATGTTGACATGTAACTCTCTCCAAATCAACTGCAATCTATTTGGAGAATAACCCATGCATATGCCTGGGAGGTAAAGACTACTAATGTATTGCAAGGTACTGCATAAGAACTGCTTGACCCCAACAAAGATAAAAAGGCAAGCCAGCTGGCTGCTTTTAATCTGTGTTGGGGTTGTAACATTTCCTTTAACATTTTATGCTTTAGTATTCCAATGAGTCAGGAATGCAGTTGAAACACTGGGCATAACTTTCAGTCCAAGTATGGAAAACCATTGCCTGTACAATTTTCTGAATCAGAACCTGCACATATTGCTATTATCAGACATAAAACAACCTATGTGGACTGAAGATGAGCTTAGTACCCAACTTTGTAAATTACTCACACAGCACAAGCAGTAAAATCAGATAGCAGCCATGATGGACCTTGCTACTGTCTTGCAGGAGAAGAAACAGCACATCAAAGGACCAGCAGCCTCACAGAGCATGAAAGTGGCCAAACAGACAAATGGGAGGCACTGAGCTGATCTGATCTAAAATTTGCTAATGTCCAGCTATTAATTCTGTTTCTGTTTCCTCACATGCTGCCAGATCTGCTGATTTTCTCCAGCATTCTCTGATTTTGTTTTAGAACCTGAGGTGTTGGAATGTTACTGAGCAGTGTGCAATCATTAGTGAAAATTTCACTTCTGTCTTTATAATGGCAGGAGGTCACTGATGAAATCACTGAAGAAGTTTGGGCCTAAGACATTACCCTGAGGATTTCCCACAGTCATGTCTTGAGCCTAAGAAGACATGCCTATCATAATCTCAACTTTCATCCTTTATGTTAGATATGACCCAGGTGTGGAGAGTTTCTCTTGATACCTAAGGTTTTCAGTTTTGCTAGGGCTGATTGAGTCCACGCTTGGCCAAATGTTGCTTTGATATCAAGGACAGTCACTCCCACATTATTTTTATTGTAAGCTTTGTAGTATCCAATGTGCTCATCTATTATTTGACATCACATGGTGTGAATCAAATTTATTGATGACTGGATCAATTTATTTTGAAGGCCAGATTCTTCAAATTACATTCATTTCTGGGTTCACATTACTTCAGTGTGCTATGCAAACATCAGACATCAGTCATCTAATTTTGCGACCTAACTGGCATCGTGTGCAAACTCAGAGGAAGAAATGTGGAGTGGGGAAAGGAAAAGGAAGAGGTGAAATGGGAAAGGAAAAGAAATAAAAACACAGATTGGATAAAGAAGAGAGACAGATAAACTGGGAAAGGAGAGAGAAAGAGATTGGCAGTGGAAAAATGGGGTAAGTGAGAGAGTCAAAGAGAGTGAGACACACAGCTGAGTTTCCAGAGAGCTGTGTGTGGGTAAGACAGAGAAGCCATTGAAACATGTACTGTTCAGGGCTTGTAATCACAATGTCTTGAGGCATAACCTTTTCAAATAAATCTGAATTTATATATTATTTCTGATATATTCAGTGATTTATTTTATACAGCTACTTAAGTTAGGAATGCATAGTGCTGCTATTTCAACTTCTACACAGATGTTTCTGAGCAAAAGAATGTCCAAAGGAATCTAACTCTGACTTTAACATTGATTCTGTTGAAAATGCATGATTCACCTAAAATTGTTTCACTTAAAGTCATGAGCTTCAGGAATGCAGTCACAACTTTACGTGAGGATTACCTGCATAACTGATGCTGCTCTTCATATACTGTCCTCCACTGAATCAATGTTATTCCCTAGTGTGATGATAATGGTATACAAAAGAGATACAGAATTGTAAGGTTACAGATAGTGTTTGAATAGAATTCTGTTGCTACTGACAGCCTTGAGGTTGCCTACGTTTGAGCTGCTGAAATCTGGTTTGAATCTAATCCAATTGACATAGAGGCAGTGTCACACAACATGATGGAAGGTGTGAAGAGTTACTTTCCTCAGTTACTTTCTGTGGTCACTCCAACCAATAGTATCATGGACAGATGCACCTATGACAGATAGATTGAGAAGGACGTAGTCAAGCAAATATTACCTGTATAAAAGCAAATTTGACAAAGGGTCAATTAGACTCGAAATGTCAGCTCTTTTCTCTCCTTACAGATGTTGCCAGACCTGCTGAGATTTTCCAGCAGTTTCTCTTTTGGTTTCAAATATTACCTGTACATATGTTCCCTCCCCACCTGCTGCATGCCCAATCTATCTGCAACATCCTTCAACTCTGGACAATTCATTCCTGAAGAAGGGCTAATGCCCGAAACGTCGATTCTCCTGTTCCCTGGATGCTGCCTGACCTGCTGCGCTTTTCCAGCAACACATTTCCATCTCACAATTCAATCAGCACTGATATTGCTGACACAGAAGTCCAATATCCAGGGTACATTCTATGCCTTTGCTACCATCAGTGCTTATTCCATGTGTTGTTCAGCATAAAGGAGTACCAAGTCATTTGCTGAGGATGGATGACAGAAAGCAATAAGCATGGCCTCTCCTTTGCCATATTTGACAAGATGTTATGAAACAGCATCAAACCTATATTGGATCATCCAGGGCCACACTGTCCTGACTAGATCATTTGCTGCCACTTTTTATCATGAGAAGAGGCTGAAATCAAGGATTTCAGGCATGGTTCAGTGAGTTTGGCTAGGTTAGACTATTGTTTGACTGATCTGGTAGCATCTTTTGAATTTGGTACAAGTCCATAGATGCTCCTCAGCAGAACTATGAAAAGTGGTCGGTGTTGGGCTTTTTAGTGTCCAGTGTTAAGGTCAATATGAAGAGATCCATCTAGTTTCATTTTTAGTTGACCTAAATAAGTGTGGTCCAATAAACTCAATATTTTTCAGCATGGCAGCTAAGCTTGAACCACATTGCTGTGCGTTTGGACTCATAAATAGAAGTGATGATGACAGATCTTCTTTACTAAAGGCCATTAGTAAATGTGGTGATTGCTTGTTTTACAACAATGCAATCATTTCTTGATTACCATTACAGCCACCAGTCTCCTGAACAGTTATCCCAATTTAATATTTCTATATCCCTATGATGGTATTTGCCTCCGGATCATTAGTGCAAACCTTAGCATTACTACACCAAAAGTATAGCCATGTTGCTAGTTTATCTTCATTAGAACACCACACAAGAATCAATTGTCTTGAACTAGAAGGACGTGATGTAATGGTTCAGAACTTTACTGGAGAATGTGGCATGGTAGTGATACATAATACTGCTTGTCCTTAGGGAATCAATGTAAATCTACTTGTCTCCATAAGCAGCGATTTACATTGCATCTCCATCATGAAGTTCATTTAAGATTCTAATGCTTATGCTTTGTAATTCATAAAAAAAATAACAACATCAAATATTTCAGAACTAACTATTTAACAAGTATAATTCTTTTAAAAAAGCTTAAAAGTGTATTGCAAAAGCATGTAAAGTAAATTAACATTATAAACACACTATGGTAGCATTCTAATTACTGTGTTTGAAATTAGTTCTCAGGGAAACTTGCTTTTCTTGGCTCTCTTGCACTTGTTAGCCCTTTCTCTAGCTCACCTCTGAAGAATTGATGAATGGTATATGCCAATTACAACCATATTAGTTGAAGGTATAATAAATCCAAGGTGGAAATTTATCAGCAAACAAGACCTCCATTAAGTTAATATTCTCTGCAACATCACCCTTTTGTCTACATTGTACCTTGGCTCAGACTTAGAATTGTGTTCATGTTGTTGCAGGTTATTGAAACTAAGTTACATTTTTGTCGACTGGCCTCCCCTGTAAATTATTTACAAAGGTAATCTTGTACAATAGAACAATCCCTCTTAAAAGGATGTCCAGGCAACCAGCTTCTATGAAAAGCATCATTGGCCAAAAATAACCAGTTACTTGTTTTGTCTTCACTTGTGTGTTTGTTGGAAGATACCCATCTCCTCTCACATTGCATGGTGTTTAGCATTTGGAAATTACAGGCATATACATAGGTAAAATTTCTATAGTAATGAGGTTGAGCAATTAGAAAATGTAGACGTAGTTAGTTCAACACAGTTGGCTTTATCTGATTGGCGCTAAGACACAAATAGGATTGTAAGTGCAATTTAAAGTGATAATGCCTGGAGATCATCCTGAATGCAATGTTGACACTACATTATCACTTTATTCTGGAGTAACTCCAAGTAGAACCAAATTCCATGAGATTATTGTGACAGAATATTGCACAATAATTCAATCCAGCAGAATTTAAAAGAACAGGCAAGAAAAACATTAAAGGCCAGTTCAATATAAAACATAAATCATATAAAATTTATTTTTCATTATTCATTGTGACGGTACAAGTTTTTAACTTGTCAGCTGTTTTGGTTTGTTTCATTTTATTTTAGTCTTCAAACCTATTGACTTTCTTGCTACCAGAAATTTAATTACAACTGAATCACTGTTTCTGTAACTGCTTTCTCAAATATTCTGAATAGAATATCAATAGTTTTTTTAAAGCATGGTAATTTTTTTAGTCACTAAGATGGATTCAGCTCAAAATCTAGACAGAGGTGTTATCTTCTCAGTTGCTCAGAGAATATTTATTTAATGCTTACAATCACTTACTCTGTACATGAATTCCTCAAATCCCATTCCCTCATTAAAAGATTCTCAGAAAGGAACCATAGGTATGAAAATAAAAAGCTAGGCCATTTGCTTATGACTAACTTCAAGAAATATTTCTGTAATTAAAGATCCTTTGTAAATATATGTTATTTATGACCAATACTGTATACTACAGAATTCAAATGTTTAACACCCAAGGAAAGCTATTCCCACTGATTCCAGATGGTAGATTTAGAAAATCAGGCAATGAGGTTCCTTGAGATTACAATATTCTTGGCTAAATAATCTGTGCTGTTAAAGAATTGGTGTGAAGATGAGAATGGAGTTAATAGCCCCAAATATCTTTGTGGAGTGGGCAGACATCAGAGGGGTAGTGGTTGTGACCGTCTGTGATATGTGCAGGAATTTGCAGGGTAAGTTGATTAGCATATTAATCAGTGAGGACTGCAGATGCTAGAGATCAGAGCTGAAAATGTGTTGCTGGAAAAGCACAGCAGGTCAGGCAGCATCCAAGGAACAGGAGAATCGATGTTTCAAATGGGTAATCATGCCTATACTGCCAATCATGCCTATACTGAATCTTCAAATGGGTAATATTACCTCATGCCAATTTCCTGTTTTTTCCTCATATACTTGCAAACTATTTCTATCCAAATAATCATGAGCCCTTCTTCAGGAATGAGGAAAGTGTGTCCAGCAGGTTAAGATAAAAAGTAGGGAGGAGGGACTTCGGGGAGGGGTGTTGGAAATGCGATAGGTGGAAGGAGGTCAAGGTGACGGTGATAGGCCGGAGTGGGGGTGGGGGCGGAGAGGTCAGGAAGAAGATTGCAGGTTAGGAAGGCGGTGCTGAGTTCGAGAGATTTGACTGAGACAAGGTGGGGGGAAGGG